>NW_024037952.1:0-126245 GCF_016077235.1 Cyprinodon tularosa
CAAATATTTTAAGAAAAATTTATACATTGCTAGAAGTAAAATGGGAGGCAGATCTTTTAGTTATCAGGCTCCTCTCCTGTGGAACCAACTACCAGTTTTTGTCCATGAGGCAGACACCCTGTATACTTTTAAGGGTAGGCTTAAAACTTTCCATTTTGATAAAGCTCATACACTGAATAAAATTATGCAACCGCTTTTGCCATTTACTTAATCATATTTAGTTACTTTACCACAATTGTTTTATGTCCTACCCTGCTAACATGAAACAATTGTGTTAAGTAACTAAATATGATTACCGTAAGTAAGTAAATTCCAAAAAATGTTTCATCATTATGCCTCATTCTATCTCTAGTCTCCCACTCTGCAGTCTGATCAATCAATCTCTTGGGTTATGCTCTCTCTGCTTTTTCTCGTAGTAGCTTTGCCGCTTCTGTTCGTGTTTGGCTGTGACGCCATCCTGTAGAGAAATATCAGCTGTGCAGCTGCCATCAACACCTTTGTTTATAGATGTTGGAGATTGGCCTGTTTTTCAGTGTAGTCCTGTTTCTCTGACTGTGACTGGCTGCATGTGCTCTCTCCATCCTCTGACATGGGAGCTGGCTAAGAGCTTGTCTTTCTGGCTGTGTGTTTCCTGGATGGGGCAGCCTTTTACAGTTGCCTTTTCTATCTCTGTATGTCTGCTTCTGTCTCCCTAAAACCTGGTCCAGTTGGCCTCGGCAGATTGCCGCTCACTCTGAGCCTGTTTCTGCTGGAGGGTTTTTCCTGTTAAAAGGAAGTTTTTCCTCTCCATTGTTGCTACAAGCATGCTTTATATGAGGGGTTGCCTTCAAGTCAATGGGTTGATGCAATCAACTGGTTTTCCTTAAAATTTTTTTTATCATTTTGACTCTCTGATCTGATGAACTGTAAAGTGCCTTGAGATGACACGGGTTTCTGGTGCTTTATAAATATACTGAATTGAATCGAAAGGAGAAATTTAGAAAATAACATTTTTGCCATGCTATTCTACAGTGCCAGCTACACTTGATAAAGATGTGCAAAAAGCCTTGAAATAAGTTCAATATTTATATTAAATACATCAATCCATTGCGAGTAGAGCTCTCTATATCGAGAGGAGGCAGCTGAGATAGCTTAGGCATCTGTTTTGGATTCCCCCTGGATTCCTCCTTCGCAACGTGTTTCATTCACATCCAACAGGGAGGAAGCCCAGGGGACAGCTCAGGACATGCTACAGGGACTTTGTCTCTTCCTGTCACCATGACACGGTGCCAGAAAAGAAAAAGACGATGAGTATAAGTATGATTATGAGTATTAACTTTTATCATTCTCTATGTTATTGTTTCAATGACAATGGCTTTTAGAAAAAAATATACACCTGTATCGTCTGCTATAAATAAATATAACAAATATTTATTTTATAATTTACCTAAACAGTTTTTCAAGGTAAACGCAATTCACTTTAGCACAGTTTATCTTTATACTGCCAGTTTTCAATACAGGTCTCAGATCTCAGTCATAGATCTCAAGGCACTTGTCAAACACAATTCAACTGAGTCATACTGCCAAAATGATTAAACAAAAGACATCTAGCAGATCCAGTATCTCAGTATGCCTGACTCTGTTTCAAGGATATAGAAGCAGACACACAAAAGGAACATAGTGTAGGAGTTTGGGAACACATTCAGTTTGTTTTTGTAGTTTTTGTTTATACAGTCTTCCCCCAGTTGGCATCATTGAGATCATGGGCTGGGCTGACATTTAGCTGAATACCTGGTCATATCCTTTGGTCTCTCAAATGCCCCATTAGTACTCCTAGATGATTCTGAACATCTTTGTTTTCACCTGTCTGAACCGAAGTGCTAGGTTCATCTTGTTCCTTCAGAGTTGACTGTATCTCAAGGCAGAAAAATGTGAGTTCCACCACCCAGGGCATACAGGTATGTGAAAAGAAGTCACTGAACATTGCCCTGAAACCATAAAACAGTTAAAATGATGGCTGAATTTTGACAATTTGTTAACAAGATTGTTTCTAAAATGTAGTCAGAATTCAACAACTCTCCCTTCTCTCACCTAAGACCCTGTTTTTTCCTAGATCTTTGAAGCTGAACAAGCCTTTCAAGAACTGCAAAACATGTTCTCTAAAGCACTCATTCTGGTATAGCCTGACCGCAGTAGAAAGTGATTCTGGAAGTCGATCCTTCTAATACAAGGGTCTGTGGTGTAAACAATGAAGCCCCACCCATCAAAATCCAATCCATCATTAGTCCCACCACTGTCCACCTTCATCTACACCCCATTTTTAGTATTAAACCCCCCCCCCCCAAAAAAAATTTGCACAAGATAGCATAAGGCTCAAGTCTTGCTCAAATTGCTAAAAACAGTGATGCTGTAAGGGTAGGTGCCATTTTTAGTCATGGGATTATTGGCTTTGTAGGTTTTTTGGTCCTATGGATCCACTTTGTGTTTTAAACAGAGAATATAAAACTAAAAAAAATTGTTTATAATTATAATCTGTTGTTTAAAAGTCCATATATCAAATCATAAACGTATTCATGAGGAAAAATGTAACTTAAATCAAATTATTTTGGTGGATACCTGTAGAAATAGATAAAACCATAAATTTAATGCTACAAATATTTTACCTTTTAAAGGTAAATAACAAATTGCCATTTTTTAGTGCAGCTTGATGCAATAAATATTTGCTCACTGGTGTTTCACAGGCAAGACTGACAATCTTGAGCAATTTATTTCATTATTTTATCTGTATTTATTTTTAACAAAAGATGTATGTGTGGGTAGTTGTATTTGTTATATTGTGGGGACCAATTTCCTAGGAAAATACTACTTACGTGGTTACTTACAGGGACTCACAGGTACTTTTGGGGACCACTGAGCTGGTTCCATGAGGAAAGGTTATGTTCTTGGGATTGGGGATAGGATCAGGAATAATGTGTGAATTCCGTTTTGGAAATTTCAGCGTGAGGGTGGGGAAACACTAGGATTTCTCGCCCTTTTTGGGCCAATTTTTAAGTCATGCAAGAATCTACTGGATCAGGCTCATTGTTCGCTCTGTGTTGTCTACTATACATAGGGTAAAGAGGGGCTTTTGGTCTCTCACCAAAAACCCCTGATCAGGAATCATATGGTCAGCCCCAGTGATCTTGAGCGTATCCTACTATAAAAGGAGAGGTACCATCCAATTAACCTAAGCCTTGTTTATTGAGGATGTGCAAACAAGGGAAATCCTCTTCTTTTCTGACTTTACTTGCAAATAGACTAGTCAGACCAGCGCAAATTATCTACAGGGCTGAGACTGACTTGCGGTTTTTGGTCATAAAGTGTGAGCAGTTCGGACGCAACCTAGCATGGGCCATATAATGTATAAACAGATATTGTAAGCTGTGAACTTTAAAACCCTGCAGTTTTGTCGTTATGTTTGAGCTGTAGCTGAAAACAACAATTAAAAATACTGTCTTAACAGATGGGTTCTTTTGGTAATGGTTAGGATTAGGGTCATTGTAAGGCCATACACATTATTGGAAATGATTGAAGATCCCCATAAAACATATGGGTGAGTGTGTCTGTATGTACAGAGTACAAGTAGATACCTCCCTCTCAGATGTATCCTGAAAGTTCAGAGAGTCTTATCAAGCCCTGACATATTTTAAGATCTGAAGACTGAAATCTGAACACTCAAGAGTCTTGTTAGTTACTCTCCAGTGCTCCTATTCCCTGAATCACATCACTCTTCTGCACCTGGACACAAACCACACTCAGTCAGTTCCCCTTTTTGGCAAACATTTTGTATTGGAAAATATTGTCTGTTTTTTTTAAGGATTTTCATTTCAGAAAAATCTGTCAAAATAAAAGTACAACTTCTTACTTTAAGAAAAAAAAAAAACATGCCACAGACACTAACAAAAAAGAGAGGTTATGACCTCCTTTTGCAATTACCTTCTATTTCCTGCAAGGCCTTGAAAATTTTGTATCTATATTTAAAAATTCCTGGTGTTTTCTATTGTACTGGCTATTCATATGTTTTCAATTCATCCTGGAAACAAACCAACAAAGTTACCTTTTATTTTGTTTTTGTCTCAATTGAAACATCGTGGCACTTTTTGAGTCCAATTGTAAGGCTGTCAATAGTTACTGCTGCCACCCTCCTGTTTAGGGACTAAACGTTTTTTTTCCCTCCAAATGTCCCTATCTCAAAATATACCACGATATAAATAACTCCTGTGTCCAGATTACAATCTGAATATTCCCCATTATTGAATGGATTTGTCCTTGGCATGAAGTTCACTTCTGATACGACAAATTCAATTAAAATCCATTCATAGCTTTGAAATATTTTGAAAACAGGCAAACCAACACTGATGAAAACATAAATTCCTTGGTGAGGGTAAACATTTTATATTGAAAATGCAGTGATGAAAGTCCAAGTAGTGGCAGCATTGAAATGGTATCAGAGGAGGAGATGGTGATTAGTTTGAGGTTTTATAATGAAAATAATAGTTCAGTATTTTTTCAAGGCTTTGAGCTGGATTACACTGAGCTAAGGCAAGGCAAGGACAATTTATTTGTACAGCACAATTCAGTACAAAGACAATGCAAAGTGCTTTAAATGATTAAAATATAGGAAAATAAAACTGAATCAAAGCAAGTAGGAAAAAAAGAAAGAGAGCTGGAGGGAAGTAGTCCTGGGAGGGAGTTTTTGTGAGCTTTGTGTCTAAAGCTAGCAGGTGACTTGAAGCGGATGGTAAGGATGAATGCTTGAGGGGGGAAAGGCAGGTTGTAAGTGATTTTTCAAGGAGGCATGGCAGATTAAATAAAAGGAATTTCCTGCCTTTTTCCAGTTTGGAGGTAGATGCCGATAGCTGTTGTTTTGCAGGACCCAACTAAATCTGATCAGGAGACACAAGATTAACACATACATTTAACAAGGAACTCAGCAGAAAACGGAAGCTCTGGCCTGATTAACTCTCAAAGGTTGGAATTATCTGGCATCATCCTCAGTAAAACTGTTCTCTTAAATAGTGCTCTCAATGATGAGCTCAGATTCAGTGCAGCCATGCAGCCTGCATCCACCGTAAAAAGGAGACAGAGAAAACAGTGCACAAAGCCAACATGGATCATGACAAGAAAATACCAACTCGGACAAACTGCTTGAGCTAATGGCTGTCATTGTATTGGAGAATGAGTGTGCATGTGCACCCACTTCGGAGTTAATACCTCTTGTGGTCATATAAAAAGAGTAAAAACAAGGTTAGTTAATATTGCTTTCCATATTTTTCCCATACTTTGCATCAGCTGCCATAATCTTTTCACTTTGATGATGGGGTTTTAAAAGTACTTCCATTGCTAATCATTCTACTGTAAGTCTGCCTTGCACCATGGAATTTATTTTAGAGGTGTAATGTTCATCGCCAGTTTTTAAATTTTCACCTAGAATTGTTTCTTTTGTGTAGAAGCAGGCTTTCCCCTAATTATGGCAGCCTAATTACTCTAAAAAATTGTCTACCTGTAGGTGTTAATGCTGGAAGCTTGCACTCCGCACAGGCTTCATTAAAAGTTTTGTCTGTGAAGAGATGATAGCACACTGTTGACAAAACAAAGTTTATAAACACTCTTCTTTTCAACCTTTATTCATAGTTTTTCTGTCTAGGTAGAATTGTCTAACACTGAGCATCCAGTATGCAACAAAACATTGTATTTGATTGATTTATTGAAGGGAAGCATTATTTTAACTATACATTGTAGAATGGAACAGCTGTTCTTTAAGTTATTTATTATTTATGAGGAACCTTTGATGAACCAAGAATAGGGTGAAAATGAAAGAACTTACATGACAATACAGCAATGGATATGAACATAAGTTTAAAGTTGTTAAAAAAAAAAAAAAACAGCCCATGCTGTGAATCCATCATAGAATATTGCTCACTCTGTCTTTTAACAATGTAGATTAGAGTATGCCACAATGGTAAACCTCTAAAATTGGGAATCTAAAGGCCCATGCTCCCATGGTAAAATAGTACAGTAATATCATGTTGCAGACTATGGACTAGGATTATGATAAGCCTATGTAAGTATACACACAGATGTGCTGGTAAACTTAGTGGAGACCTAAAGATTTAAGACTTGCAAATGTTTAGGTTTGAGTACAACAAAAAGATAAGCTAAAAGCATATTGTTTATTTCAATGTTCTCAAACTTCTCTTCCCACTGGACATGTCACCAGCTTAGCTCCACCCAGTTGCTCATTAACGCTCATCTGTTTCACCTCCTCAAGTATCTATTTAACCTGCCCTCTTCCAGTCATCAGTGCCAGAATATTTGAGCCTTTAGTGAGAGTCTTCTAGTGGATATTGTTTCTGATTGCCTGATGCTGACCCGTTTAGCCTGTGTACCTCTGAGCCTTCAGGTCTCTCATCTTCTGGCCCGGACTCTTGTGAACCTCCTCGACACCGGCTTTGGTTTTGCCCTCTGGATTGTCCTCCCGTCCAACGTCTGCTTGGATCCGATCTCCTGCCTGTTCTTCAGTGTTCGGGGCTTCAACATCTGGGACTCTATGGGCAGCGTTCACCGCGTCTTGTCAGCAGCTGACCAGCCGGAATCTACCTCGTCCTCTGGGCACTAACTGAACTTTAAGACCAGGTTAGTGACGCACACATTCATAATCTTCCTCTGCCGGATTGATGTGGTCACTAACTTGTGTTTTCTTTCTGCAGAGGTTAAAGCCCTAGAAGCCCTACAGTAGCTGTTCACTGTAGATCTGTCATTTTTAATAAACGCTTTTTTGAGATATCATATTGTCTGTCCTGTCAAAGCTTAGAACAGAGAGCCAAGTATTGAGCCAGTGTCCCAATACAGTGTGTTTATCCCAAATTACCTCCACAACATGCAATCAACTGTAATGGTGCAAGGCCAAAAAAGAGCAAGTATAAGTGGTTGAATACAATTCTTGTTTAAATGTATACTTCTAGTTTTTGGGGGATTTGGGTGTGTTGTGAGAAGGCCTGCAGCACAGTACAGGGGTTATCCAGGGGCAATAAAAAGTAGATGGATAAGGTTACAGTAGATTCTGGTTTGTTGGATTACCTTTGAAAATAAGGTCCTATAGCATAAAAGTATTTCCGTTCTGCTTACTAGAAACCAATAACTAGCCAGATTAAACTTATTCACAGGATCTAGCAATGAGTTTTACAATGTTCATCCTTGTCATACCAGCCCTTATCATGAGCCTCTTCCCTTTCATTTAAAAAAGTTTTCCATCTTAAGACGTATGCAACAGTGTTTTGGGGCAGAATAACGACCTTTGCGGTGTGTGATTATATGATTTGGTTACCGTATTTATGTATTTGTAACTACTGGATTACAAAGAGTCCTTTAAAATTTCTTTTCAAATAGTTAATTACTCCTTTAGCTAGCTCCTGGTGAATTTTCTATTTCTTAGAAGGTATTAAACATTTACATACACCCTGTGGCGAAATGTTTGCCTCCATATCTTCAGCATATTTTGAAAACAATGATTTATTTATAGATGATAGATTGTAAAAGGAATTGCTAATTTTTGGGTATACACACAGTTGTTTATGTCTCTCCCCAAACCTCTAAAAGTGTTTGCACTTTCAGTCGTGTCAATATGAAATATTTCTAAGAGAAACATTTTCTGTGCATATTGCCAATCTGCTAAACTGTCAGTACTTTGTTAAAGAATGAAGCCTCCGTCCAGAAGATATCAAATTATGTGGAAGTTTGTAAACACTGCCCTGACCTCTGTTGAACATCAGAGCTGAGTCAGAAATTGTGGTGAGTTTTGGTATTTTTAGGCTAATTTGCAAAGATGATCAGCACTTAAGCATACAGGGGGCTACAGAACAAAACACAAAAAAAGTGTGACAAACACATAGCTAAATCAGCAACAATGATTTTTTTTACCAGTTCTCCAAAGCACTTACTGAACCAGGTGGCAGAGCGACAAAAAATTTATTCAGAGAGTGCTTAGCACCTTGCGATCATATTGACTGTAACTGAACGTCATCTTATGGACAGTTGTGGAATTGAATAAGAACTAGATTTTAACTGTGGCCTGTCCCTCTAATGTCACATCCTGGGGCAGCTGTTTTTGAAACCAGCCACAAGAGGTTTACTTCCTCTTCCATCAGACCCCAACAATCTAGCTGGACTTTCCAAGTGGTGGAAACTCTGGAGCTGCAGTCCAACAGTACGATGCTGTAGAAGTGGCTGCATCACACTCTTTGAAGAAAGCCTAGAGCTAAAAACCCAGCTGACAGTAGGCTGACAGGAAAAGGGATATGAGAGAGGGGGAGAGACATACAGCCATACCATGTTGAGTGCAAAGGCCTCCGTACATGAGTAGTGTGCGCTAACCACTGCCCACCAAAGCCTGCCCTGCAGCTTCACCTGTTTCTGGTACCAACTGTTGCTTTAAACTGATGGGGAGATTGCAATCTCCACCTGTCAGTCAATTGAAATAGCATCCTGTTCGTCCTAGGCAGAACATTTCATCCAAGGTGTGTTTCTGCTTGCTGTTGAGACGATTCTGATTCCTGCACTGGGCAACCAATTTGCTGTTCTGCCCATATCTGTTGTTAAACTGATGCACAACCAGCAGCTGAGCAGCTGCAGTGTGAAGTCGCCTTACAGTCTTAATGTAGCTGCAGGGGATAAAAGTTAAGATTCTGAGTCTTGGTTCTTCCCAGTGGCTGTGACAGACAGAGGAGAAGGCCTTCTGCAAGAGTGAGATCTTTGCTGGTACTGCAACCTGAAATGCAGAACCAGACCAAATTAAAATCTGCAACTCTAAATTACAGGATGCAAAAAGCCTAAACCTAAAATAGATTGTAATTGATGGCATGCATGATAGGTAGCTAAAATAAAAGGGTTTGATACAATTGTAGAAAGCTGCTTTTTTTTAACACAAGAAGACGATGTGCCAAAAACCTTCTCAGGAGTGTCCTCTTTCTTTTAGCAATATCAATAATTTTAAATAACCTCAAAACATTGTTTGCCCCCAGTCTGTTCTTAACAAAAGCTGTTTGATCTACATATGTAATTTTTAGAGTAGTTTTCTCCAGTTGAGATGCATTTATTGCAGGCAATCCCCTAGGGACTGAGGGGTTTATAATTACTACACCTCTATGCATCTTTTCTAGTTTTAAGAAGTAATGAAAGTAAAGATTGAGGAAGATTTGTCCTTTAGAATGCCTCCTTGATCATATTGGAAACAGGGTTAGTTATTTATTTGAGAATGTTTTAATATATTGAACTGGAAAGCTATCGGGGCTTGGAGCATTCTATTTTGTAATGATTTAATAGTGTGTAGAACCTCTTTTATTTTTTATTTTTTTACATATTTCATTACCTAGCGTGTCCTTATCAGTTGTGCTAATCTCAGATAAAGGGGACTAAACATATCTTTTTAAATCCTGCATTATCATTGTCAGCTTCAGATTTATGTAATGATAGAAAGCATTTTTTTTATTCTGAATTTATGTCTCTTGCGTTTGTCTACCACAATCTATTTTAAAACATTGAATACATCTGGCAGTGTCTTCCTTTTTAGCTGCTAGTCAAGTAGCTTGCCTTTTTTATTGCCAAATTCATATTAATAATATATTGTTCTAGCAATTGCTGCTTCGGCTTTACTTGTACAGAGTTTATTCAAAATCAATTTTGGTCCATTTTTGGTCCAAGTCCATAAGTCTTTCTGAGTGTTCAAACTCCAAAGTCCTTATATATTTTTCAAATTTAGAAAGCTGCTGCCTTTCATTTGTTTTTATGAGACATTTCAAATATTGTGCACCTTCATATGACCTTTGAGTGTTATTTTAAGATCTGGGGTTCTTCCCATTTATTTGATTTGAGGATGTATTTAAATTTAGTTCCTGATAAACACAGATTTTGGCATTCATAAAAGTGGTAAAAAAGCAGTAATATTTTGATCTCTGAGTACGCATTCAGGCTGGCAGAGTTACAATTCCATTTGTATGGGAATATGACCTGAATCATAGAGGCTAAATAACATCAAGTTTTATTTTTTACCAAAAGCATCTGTGAAGTCAAAAAGATGTAAATTACTGAATGTGAAAGTGTTATGAACACTGGAATAAAATAAATAGTCTTTGGTGGTTGATTTGCATAAAGTGCCAATCCTTATTTTCTCATGCCTTGAATTAGAGCTTTTGCAGACTTGGTTATCATAACCTAGAATCGAGCATCAAATGTTACCAGCTTTACAATCCACTGCATGAAAAGTGGGATTTTCGTCAATATACGGCACTGTAGATTGTCGTGGAACTTCAGGTTAGCGGCAGTTTACGGCAATTTGCACGCTTCGCCGAAAACTCCCGTAAATTGTCAGAAATTGACGTGGAATTTCTTAGGCAGTGTTCCCCCCATGCCTCCCCCCCATGGAATTCTAGGGGAGGCTTTAACATGTAACTGAACATGCTGTGAGCTATACAAATGCAAACCAGGGTTGCCCCCCCTGCAACCCTGGGTAAGAAAATCTCTGATATAAAGAGATCATGTATAGCCTCTTACATTTTAGCTTGAATTGATTTATTTAATTAAAGTATAGAGACCAAAACAGATCTTTAGCTGACAGAGCAATACATTTAGAGCAGTAATTATTTTTTTTTAAATTTGCATTTAATATAAAAAATAAAATGTTGTCTGTCAATATGCTCAATTCACAATTACTTAAGTGGAAAAGTTTCAAGAAATGATTCTGAGATGATTCACTTTATAACATGGCGCATTATCCTGTTGGAAGTAGGCATCAGAAGATTGGTACACTGTGGTCATAAGGACATAGGTCAGCATGCTAAATTGGTTTTAAGTGGCCCAAAGTGTGACAATAAATATCCCCCAAATAGATGGTAGAAATAGATCAGGCTCAGTATAGCCTAATTATAGACTCTTACATTTTAGCTTGAATTGATTTATTTAATTAAAGTACGCTAGATTACTGTGTATGCAAATGTTATGTAAAAAAAAATACACAAAATAATTTACTTCAAAAATTAGTTTTAATCAGAATCAGTTGGCTGTTATGGTTAATTTTTTTTTTTAGATTTCCACTTTTTTTTTTTTTTGTTATTGAATATATAAGAAAACAATAACAATCTCAAATAACAAGTCAATAACAAATATTTCAATACAAGAAGAAATATCACAACTCCTGCTTTTGAAAAATAAAATTAAATGCACAGGCTGGAACAAAGTATAAAATAAAATAAATAAAAATAAATAAAATAATAATAGTAGTTAAAGTAAATTAATCAGTGGGGACTACCAACTGAAATTCTTCAATTAACTCAAACAATTTAATTGCATTTAAATTCTGCATCTTTCTCAGACATCTTTTGAAAAGGGAAAGTTCATTTTTGAGAGCAGAGATTGAGAGGGAGCATTTTGCATAGCGACATTTATGGATATAATACTTTGTTACAATTATTAGAATATTGATTAAAAATTCCAAATTTTTTTCTTTAATGGATAAACCGAATTGAATGTTTTGCCAGGAAATAAAATCTAAATTTATTGTTTTAGAAGACAGAAAGGTTCGAAGTTGATCCCATAAGTTTAATACTTCTTTACATTCATAAAAAAGATGTTTAGTTGTTTCCAATTGAGTTGTACAAAAGCCACAATTCTCAACATTAAACTTAAATCTCTCTCTTAAAAACTCATTTGAAGGATATATGTTATTTATTATTTTAAATTGTAATTCTTTATATTTAGGAGGAATTGGGAATTTCAAATAATTTGTCCTAATTTTGACTATCATAGATTTCTTAAAATTTTGTAAGAGAGCTGTGCTTTTTGTTCTTCCTGGGTACATATTATTTATAGAATATTGATTCAAAAACTTGTTGTTGCATTTATTATCTCTAATGTCCACCTGCTCAAATTCAATCTTATGGAGACAAACAATTGCAATTGCAAACAATTTATAGGTGCATTACCGCCACCTTCCAGAATGGAGCGACGCGAGCTCTTCTCGCGAGTCCTTCCGTATAACAATGACGTCGTATGTGATTGGAGGAGCCTGATGAGCCTTCGGCCCCATCGTCCAATCACGTGTGAGCTTTTGTGCACTACGACTTCTCGCGAGACCAGCATATTAGCAGACATGTTTGTGTTACTATAGAACTTCATCTCCAGTTACCGTGTTTGTATTTTGTTGTTACGTGAACAATGGCTGCACGACGTCTCGCGTTCAACTCGCCTCCAACTGCTCTTAGTCCACAACTTTCGGCCAGCCCGCAGACTGACGAGAAGAAACTGCTGATTGCTATCAGCGGACTGTCTCGTCAGCTTGCCCAACATACTGCCGACATGAATGAGCGCCTCACTCTGCTGGAGAATTCGATGCACTCCAGGTTGTAGTCCATAGAGGACAAGATGGCGGGTCTGCAGTCGAGCAACTTTCCGGGATATACGAACTCGAGGAAGAGAAGACGGGTGCACAACGCCACGCTAGCGGTAAATATATGTTCGATTACTGGTAGCTATGCTAAAAGCAGCCTAGCTTAGCTAGGCAAGCTAAAGACAACCTAGCCTAGCTAGGTAAGCTAAAAGCAGCCTAGCCTAAAGCTTTATTAAAGTGTATTTTTTGTGATTCACAGGATGCAGTATGCCGTCTTAACAACTCGGAGACTAATTGCAGGCGCTATGAACCGGAGCAGGGGTAAGGTTTAAAGAATATGCTTTCATTCTGCGGTAAAAGGACATGGATACGGATGGATACCGACCATAGCTGTACTTTTTTTTTTTTTCACAGACTACAGTCGCCTCACAATGAGGCGGTGACCTCCTATTTGCTCGGATTTGCACGATGTTGATAAAGACGACATTGTGTGTAAGTGACTCGTTTTAATGTTTTCTCCTTCCTTGTTACTGTGACTTGCGTTTGATTTTTTTTTTTATTCATACCACTCTCATTTAATTGTTTTCCAGCTGCCTGTAAGACGTATTATGAGACGGTATGCAGGAGCTTCAGATACACACTGCTAGCCAGCACGCTGCGTGCGGAGGCGGCCAGGCTATCTGCTCGGAGTCGGGCCAGAAGAAAGAGGGTAAGACTTTATTTGGTGACTATTTTTCAGGTGCATTAATAGATGTGTTGTGTCCATATGCAGTGCGCTGATTCATTGTTTTTTTTTTCAGCTGCTGAAGGCGAGGCAGAGTGTGCTAGCAGATGAGGAAATGGAACTCTGGAAGTCCGCCACCGTCGACCTCATGTCCGACGAAGAAGATGGCGTCGTCGGCGGTGTCTCTGGATGGATTGTACGGTCGCCGCCATTTCGTAGGCCGGATCTCACTGAACTCTGTGTTAAGCTGCAGTCCCGGTTAGAAGCGATGCCGAAGTACAGGGCCACGCACAGTAGGCGTCTGCACATCGGACCTGCCTCGGAGGGAATGCTGCCTGTTACCTCCAACCCCGAGGAAGCAAACGGACCGTTCACGGAGTTGTAATTTTTAGATACGCATGTGTTTGGATATGCGTTGTATATAGTTGTGTGTGTTTCAATAAAGCTCTTTCTTTGCATTAACAGCTTCCTGGCAAATCTTCATTTCCTGTATAAATTCATTCATGTCCTTGATGGTAGCATAATAATTGTGTAGTAGTGTAGGATAACATAAATACACAGCATATGAATGAATAAATATATGAATGAATAAATATATAAATGAATGAATAAATATATATATATATATATATATATATATATATATATATATATATATATATATATATATATATATATATATATATATATATATATATATGAATAAATATTTATATGTAAATATATATATATGCCAACCAATCACGAGCGACTTTACTTGTTTAAAAAGAAGTGGTTCCGTCCAATACTCAGTAAGAAAATTAAAGCCTGGCGTGGCCACGTGTGGTTTTGCTGCCAATCACGAGCGATTTCATTTGTTTGAGAATAGTGGTTTCAGCCAATACTGAGTAGGTTATTCAAGCCAGACCTGGCTGTATTCATATGCTAATTAGGGCCATTAGTACAGCTGATCGCTCTCCACATACGTCACGGTACGTTTCCGACAATTTGTGGCACGACAAACGCGGACAAGCACGGGTTGCAAATTGTCGGAAACTGACGAAAATCAGGCAGATCTGCGGGAGTTTACGGGGGTTTACGGGGACGAAAATCTCACTTTTCATGCAGTGATCTATTTTTTTTTAAATTTCAGATCGGCTAAATATGTGCCAAATAAGGAGACGAGTACAACCCTATTTGTATTTGTTATACAATCAAAACAAACCCACCAGACCTGTCTTTTTCCTTTTTTCTAAATTTTAATTTTGTTTAATTAGCAATGCTATACCTCTAGCTTTGGATGAAAATGAAGAATAGAAACATGGCGAATCTAGTCTCTGCGTAAAAGTTTTATATCTGTAACATGTGTTCTTGGACAACCGACGATATCCGTTTTATGCTTCTTGCATTATGTTAGTACTTTTTAATTTTAATGGGGGAAATAATCCCACACATATACAGCAAAATACAGTTTAACCATCCTGTCCCGTTGCTAAAATCCTTTTCTGATCATTCTATGGCATTCTAAACATAGAACAATTGGAAGAATACGATAAAGCCCAAAGAATGTAAATAAAAAACTCTATATAGAACTGATTGTACTTAAATTTACAGCACTATTACAGTTAAGGCACAGTTCTGATAATTATGTACCATTTTATCTAACAGCGGTTTACCATTTATAGTCACAGCAAAGACATGTCTTGGCTATAGAAAGTGACCCCACGGTGGACAGGAAGATCTCCATCTCGGATGGTGCTGAAAAGAACTCAAATCCTCATTCGTGTCTGATCCTCAGTTTGGATGGGTAGTGGCATACATAATCACTATTCTTCTGCAGTTTTTTTCCCACCTCTTTAAAATTTGTTTTATTTATTTTTTCATGGTACCTCAGTGCTGTAGTTTGGAAAGAAAAATTGAGCAAAGTACTTTGGGCTAAAAAGTGTTCCTCCCCCGAAGAATGTAGCCAACCACATTGTAATCTTCAGCCCTCTCTAGGAGTTTATGATTTTGATTACCGGTAATCTCCTGCTCCTGCTTTCAAGACATCCTTTTTCTCCTTTAGAAGGGCTATCTCCTTGTCTTCCTTACTTGTGCAGGCTTGACGACCAGAGAGTTTATTGTTGTTAGTTCTGAGTCTTCATTTCCTGCACATGTTTCACCAGTATTTCTTTGTTAGCCATTGTTGGACAACATCTGTCTTTCAATTTATGTGACCAGTAAGCTCTTCTTTTGAATCATGGATATCTTTCATCAACAATTTCAATGTTGGTTGATCTTGGACAGCTGCTCGTTTCTCCACAAGTCAGCACATTTCTTTGAGCCGGCAAAAAATACTCCAGAGAGAAATGGACTCTGGCTCCAATTGATCAAGTTCAAGTAGAGAGTAAATGCCCACTCTTGATTTAAAGATGGATTTTATTTCTGTAGGAATGTGGTTGTTAATATAATGTCATCACCGCTGAGTCACAGACATACAACCATCCACAGTTGGTTCCTCATACCACAACTTTGACTTCATAATAGTCAAACAAAGTACAATTGATGCTGCTAGGATTTGTAGAAAACAGACCAATCCCAGAATCTTTTAAAATGCTGGCATACGCTGAACTTTCTATGCATTTTTTTCAATTTTGGGTGCAAACATAGCGTCTTCATAATGACTCTAGAAAGTATGTCCAACAACAGCCTAACTTATGCACAATGCATTGCAGCGTAACGCCCATGAAATGTCACAAGCCAGTGTCCTGAGGGGGACAGCAATGGGCCCCTAGGCGCCTGGCCTGCATAAAAAGATTTCTTTGATTTTGGTTTTAACCTCGCTGCTGTTTACCGCCTACCCGACAAAAAAACAAAAAACAAAATATAAATATATATATATATATATATATATATATATATATATATATATATATATATATATATATATATATATAAAATATGCCCCACGTATGGCATACGCTGGCATATGTCAAGAAATTTTGAACGTGCTGAAAGTTTCCCAACGTACTTGCCGTATGTCGACGAATGCAAGCATGTTTCAGCGTGCTTTTGGGTACTTCAGCCTGCTAATAACTTATACAAAATGTACCCATAACTTATCCAACGTATGCCAGCCTTCTTGCAAGGTTTTCCATACATCAGGCATACACTGGTCTAAATACTGAAGGTGTGAAAGGCCCTTTACATAGAGGGAAAATATAGAATTTGGAAGGGATATATGTATACTTAACCCACCTCAATCAACTTCAAGAATAGTGTGCTGTAGGTGCAATTCTTTGCGTTTTCTTGTAGCCACTCTTCTTTATTATTCTATATTTTTCCATAGTTACCATGGGCTGCTTAGTTAATTATCCTTAAATACTGTCCATGTATAATAATTTCTTTGCAATGAGAGTGACAATTCACTGCAAAAGAAATTTGAGTAAATAAAAAAAAAAAAATGTATGTGAAAAAAAAATACTTAGAATAACAACAATGTCACTTAAATGTTGCTTGTATATGAAAGACACAGAGAGTGCATTTTTGCACCATGCTTTTGGTTACAGTACCTATATTAAAATCCAATCCAGGCTTTATACTTTATTTTGTCACACCCTTTTGTGGTTTTGTCATTCTCAGCTGTAGAAGGAACACACACTACCTATTGCCAGTTATGCATCACTGGATGTTTGTGAGCTGTGACACATAGAAAGTCATGGCCCTGATGTTCACATTTATTTCACTGCTCACTGAAAATGAAGAAAAAAATGATTGTCTTGCAGATAGCTGAATATGCTGAATTATGCTTACTTTTCAAACTGCGTGAATACAGTACAGCATCATCTAGAAGTTTTGAATCTTCCCATTAGAAGCTATACCATGGTAATCTTGGGCTGTCAGTCATGCATTCAGTTTTTTTGTTTTTGTGGCAGCTCAGTCATGCAATCCATTTTTTAGGATTGATTAATAGTAGAATATGCTTGATTTTTGGAATAAGAATTGGGTGCACTGGTTTGAATTTATTTGGGATTGTCTAATTCAAAGTTATAAATACAGACTCAGATATACAGATCTATGCATCCTTATCAGTATTAACTGTATATCCTAGCAAGCAACACCATGAACATATTTTCCATCCAGCCCTCACCAGCTTCTAGAATAATTGGCGGGATGTTTGACCTTTGCTTTTAACAGAACATGCACAGTTAAATTTACTTTGTTGTTAATGCTGGCAGTGATTATGATTATAAGCATAGTTTGGAAATTCAAAGTATAATTTTGAGGTCTTGGCCATTCCAGAGGTTTACTGTTACTCCAGTTTATCTATTTACCATTTACTTAAACATTAAGTGAGAACATATATGTCAAAGTTTTGACTATCATTTCCACTATGTCACTGTAGGCAGAATCCTTGATCTCAGGTTACTAAGATTTGAGACTGAAGAGTTGTGTGTCTAACCAGGTAGTCATCAACACAGGAGAACCACAGAGGACTCTCACCATTCCTCTTTTACCCTGTTTTACCTCCGATTTATAAGACAGACTGCTGTCAATTGGAGAAATATTACAATGACTTTGTCATCATAGAGTGTATGAGAGATGGACAACATATTTGGTGCAGTGAGCTGGAGGACGACTTGTGGTATGGTTTGAAAATAATAATCTTATCAATTCTGAATGTGAACCAAACAAGGAAGATAATTGTAGATTTTAGGGAGAAAAGGAGCAGGTCAAATACTATTATCATCAAGTAAAAGGAATTAGGGGTGTTTAAAAGAGCAAATACCTCGCTGTTCACCTAGATAACAGACTTGACTGGATACACAAATGTGAAGAATGAGAAACTTTGCAGGGTATTGTGCAAAGAATACATTCTTCATAAATTGAAGAAAATAATGCAAAACTCTGAGCATCCTCTTCACCAGATTGTCGTACAACAACTGAGTGGCTTTAGTCAAGGCATCAACAGACTCACCATAAATCAAACAACTGGAGATTATCCTTCCTGGCTGCAGCCATTAACATCTTAAACAAATCATTGAAGAGTTACAACAAAAAAAAAGATCATTTATTGGTAGGGACAATTATTTCTTAACTGAGCTAAATTGAAATTAATATACAACATGACAGTGAACTGGTGCTTAACAATACATTTGCACTTCCTCTAAGCAATTTTAAAAAAAAATATTCCATACAGTTTGTGTAATGACTGCTTAAAGTAGTGCAAAGCCTTAGTATGATTTTACCCCAGCATGCTTGACAGTAAAGACCCCCACATATTCAAGAAGTAATGTGTTTGTGAGCATCTTCATGGAGTCCACAGCTATTGCAGTGTGGGAAATGTGAGAGTGGCGGCCTAGTGGTTGGGGCAAAGAGCTCTGAATCCCAAGGTTCTGAGTCCGAAGCCCACTCACAGTCTGCCACTCTTGGTCTCTGAACACTACTCCCCAGGTGCCCCATGATGGCAGCCCACTGCTCTCCAAGGGGACGGATCCTAGTCAGAGGTAAATATATCCAATGTGAGATCAATAAAGTTAAATTATATTATTTTTAATATTATGATTATTATTTTGAAGCCAATGACCATTACGACTGAAACATGCAGAAACACTGCACAGCTCACAGTATGCGTACAGTCTGCACAGATATGAAGGGAATTTTTTTTATTGAGAGTTTTCAGGTTTAAAAGTGTCCTTTATCCCCTAAATTTTTTTAATTCTGCAGGCAAAAAGCCTCTCAAAGAATGTATAAAACAAGGAAGTTAAAAAATAAGCTCAGTATTCATGTTTGAATCTATAATGTCTCTGATATGGCCTTGCAATATGAGTGACTCAAGCCTCACCCAGGTAACAGAGACAGACCCTAAGAGATGGGGAGGATGAATGCTTTAATGGTGTCTAAGTAGATAACCCTACAGCTTCACGGTTTGCGATTATCAGTTAAACAATCTTTGCCACGTATGTGTAGGTTCAGGAGCATACATTTCGCATGAATATTTCTTATGTGCACTTTACTGACAGCAATATGAATTCATTCAAATGCCCCTGCAGTCTCTGGGGTCTCAGTTCTATATTAAAAATATGGAAAATTACTCCGCTCCCCTGAGAGGCACGTGCTCAGACTCATAAGAAATTAAACCTCCTACAGTATAACTACATGATCAAAATTTAAGATGTACTGGTACAATGATGAGAGATGACTTAATAAAACATGCACAGTGAGATCAAATCATTTCAATCACAAATAATGTTGACAGAAGGACTTCAATGTATAAGGACTTGTAAAAAAAAACATACCAAGAGGCTGCACGTATTGGCATGTATATTTCTGTCATGTTTAATTTTATTGTGGTAAAATCATGTTGATAAAATAAGATTTGTTTTAAGAATCTTAATCTCTTGTTTAAATTGCAGCTCTAATTAGATCTTTCCTCTCCTGTCTGTAGAAACATGTGATCAGATGATCAGTGTAATCCATCAAAAGCAGAATACCAATCCTTTCTGGAAAAATTTATGTCACAACAGACAACTAGTCTGCTTTTAGCATTGAAGTATATCTCTGAATCACTTATAAAACCCCCTTTATGTTCTGCAGTTTGTAACTTAATGTTAACTTGCAAATACTCTTCTGACTAATTATAGTTATTTATTGGTGTCTAGAAAAACCCAAAAGCAGTCTTTCATGTCTTCACAAATTGAAAAAGAGAGAAAAGGAAATTTAAAGATTAAAATTAAAGATAGTTGTCACTGCATATTTGAAAATAGACAGAAAGGAGACCACAATTAAGTTATGACTCTATTGCAAATCACATTTAGTTTGGATGTAAAATCTGACCTAGATAATTTTCTTAGTAATGGTTTCTCTAAATAGCATCATATAGCCAAAGGATTAGAAGGACCAGATTCTTTTTAAAGTTGTTTTTTTGCATAGGATCTCCAAGCATGATGATTATATATTCTCCCTTGGGTGTAGGACAATTATTTATCTATTTGCATATCACAATATGTGAATGTTTGTCTTTTATTTTTATAACACGAAATAGTTTAACAAAATTAAAAAAATCTGAAACGGATCAGAGGGAATGGCGGAAGAGGAGTAAGACGTGCCTTGCGTGGGCTCCCGCTTCAACCTCTTTAGTTTATGGTTCTCTACTAAATGTCCTTGCTGTTCTGAGCATTAGGTCTGTCCGGACTCGTCCTCTAAGTGATTCCTGCCTGGAAGAGCAGAAGAATGGCGACAAATTTGAGGAAAGGCAAACATTCTAGCTCTGTGGCTGTTAGGCCCGACACCGCCTCGGAGCAGACTATTGCTAAAGCCGGAAGCTCAGCACCTCCTTCTCCTTCCCGTTGCGAGGCGGACGCTCTCTCCTTGAAGTCTGACATTCTTGCCGCCATAAAAACCGATATTTCAGTTGTGATTAAATCCGAAATAAAAGAGGCTTTGGCTGAAGAGTTCACTTTTATTAAAGGAGAGCTACAAGCGGTGAGAGCGGAAGTGGCTAACGGCACAACGCTACTTCGTGCCGACCTAGACCACGTTAAACAAAGCGTCAAAGAGGTAGAAGGTGGCTTGTCAACCTGGTCCGATGAGGTTGTTACTCTACGCACCACTGTGTTGGAGCTGAAAGAAGAAGTTGATGGGCTCAAAAAGAAGTGTGACGATATGGAAGGGCGCATGAGAAGGTGCAACCTGCGGATCACTGGGGTTCCCGAGACGCCAGAATCCAGCTCCACTGAAGCAGTGGCTAAATTGCTAGCAGCGGTGCTACAGATGGATAATGCGCCATTGATTGACCGAGTTCATCGCACTGGCGGTGGGAGCAAGTCAGGCGACAAGCCGCGGGTTATTGTCGCTAAGCTGCACTATTATCAAGAATGTGTGGAAATATTACGTCGGGCCCGGAGCCGTGGCCCTCTTCGCTTCAAGGAGACACCGATTATCATCACATCTGATTATACAGCGGCTGTGGCCAGGGCTCGGGCGGCGTTTTCGGAGGTGAGGAGGCTTCTTCGCAACCGACGAGATGTTCGTTACGGCCTGCTTTTTCCTGCTAGGCTCCGCATTTCTCATGGGGAGGAAGACAAGGAGTTTTTGGATGCCAATAAAGCAATGGATTACGTTAAAAAGAAAATCCTCTCAGCGACGGCCAGCGAGGTCAGACGTTAGCTGCAGATCCAATCCCCATCGTTCCACTATTTCAGGTTGTACGGAATCTTCTGACATTTTGTCCCGTGCTATCTTGATTTAATTTTCGACACTATTCCGAAGGACAGCATTCTTCTTTTGTGTTCTATGTATGAGGGTTTCGCAGGGGGTCTGTCCAGATCCTGGTCAGTGATGCAATTACTGTATCAATGCAGCAAGGAGCGTAAACGATATTAATACTTTAAAGCAGGGGAACCCTTTTTTTTTTTTTTTTTTTTTTTTTTTTTTTTGTTGTTGTTGTTGTTGTTGTTTTTGATTACTGTTATTTAGTTTTGGCGGGAGCCCAGGCAGGGAGACAAGTTCCCCAGCACAAGCACAAATGTGTGGATTTTTTGTTTGTTGGACTCTCCGTGGTTATTCAGGAGAGAGGGGTGGGACTATACTAGATTTATTTGTTTTGAGTATGCCTTCTGTTAGGTTACCTTTTTGTGATGGTTTGTGGTTATTGTACTACATCTGTTTGACCATTCATGAGCAGTCCTAATACTAATAGGTTCATCAACAGTCACCCAGTTAATTGTGTGAGTTGGAATGTGAAATCCCTTAATGGTCCAGTGAAATTTAGGAAAGTTACGACACATTTAAGACAACTTGATGCTAATATTTCTTTCTTGCAGGAGACCCATTTGTGTAAAGCAGACAGTGTAAATCTATGTAGGCGATGGTCCGGTCAAGTGTTTCAGTCTAATTTCCAATCTAAGTCGAGAGGGGTAGCCATCTTAGTTGGTAAACAGGTGCAATTCACGGCATCCTGTGTTAAAACGGACGCTGCTGGACGCTATGTTATTGTGGTTGGAAAGCTGTATGCACTTCCAGCTATTTTAGTCTCGGTATATGCTCCAAATTGGGATGATCAAACATTTTTCAACACGCTCTTTTCAAATTTACCTAATATTTCAACACATAACCTTATAATTGGAGGAGATGTGAACTGTGTGCTATCATCCCTTGATCGTAGTACAGCGGGAAGGATCTCTCTCTCTAAATCTGCCCAGTCAATTAATTGATTTCTTAACACTTATGGAGTGGTTGACGTATGGCGTTTTCGAAATCCGACCCTAAGACAGTATTCGTTTTTTTCCCCTGTTCATAAGAGCTATTCCCGGATTGACTATTTTCTCCTCGATAAACGGATTTTATCTTTAGTGAGCGAATGCAATTATGGAGCTATAGTCGTTTCTGACCATAGTCCGCTCATAATGAAACTGAACATTCCTGTTATGCAATCAGTCTATCGTCCTTGGCGACTTAATCCCATACTTTTATCTGACGAAAACTTCGTCGATATGCTTACTTCTGAAATTAAGTTTTTTATTGATATTAATCAGACTCCTGGGATGCCACTCAGCACTGTTTGGGAGTCATTAAAGGCTTACCTGAGAGGTCAAATCATTTCTTACTGTGCTAACAAAAAGAAGAAAGATATCGAACGGCTAAAATTGTTAACAGATCAGATTCTACAATTAGATAGGGAATGCTCCCATAACTTTACACAAGAATCTCTTCAGAAACGTGTATTACTTCAGACAGAGTTTAACATTTTATCTACCCAACAGGCCGAATATTTATCATCCAAATCCAGGTGTGGCTACTATGAGCATGGTGAAAGGGCTGGACGCCTTCTTGCGCAGCAGCTACGGCAACGCTCAGCTAAACAGGATATCTCAGCAATAAATGATGAGCATGGTGTAAAATGTTGTGAGGATGCTGAAATTAGTCTATGTTTTAGCAAATTTTACCAATCTCTGTATACTTCTGAAGCCTCACTTAACCCAACTGAACTGGATAATTTTTTTAAAGATATTAAAATCCCTTCACTAAGTTCTGATTTATCTAACGAATTGGAAAGAAATTTTTCTTTAGCTGAGATTAACTCTGCAATTAAAAATATGCAAAATGGAAAATCTCCAGGACCAGATGGTTTCCCGGCAGAATTTTTTAAGAAGTTTTCTGATCTGCTTTCTCCCCTGTTGCTATCAGTTTTTGAGGAGTCCCTGGCTATACATTTACTGCCGCTGTCTATGCGTCAGGCTGTAATATCATTGCTTTTAAAGAAGGATAAAGATCCCTTGAGTTGCAGTTCATACCGCCCAATATCGTTATTAAACACTGATGTTAAAATTCTTACAAAGATGTTGGCAAAACGAGTTGAACAGATTATCCCTACAATTGTTTCACCTGACCAGACTGGTTTTATTAAAAATCGTCAATCCTTTTTTAATATCAGGCGGCTATTTAATGTGTTGTATACTTCCGCCCCGCCCGGTCACAATTGTAATGAAATTTTAATCTCGCTGGACGCTGAGAAAGCGTTTGACCGGGTGGAATGGGACTATCTATTTAAGACCTTGGTGATGTTTAACTTCGGTCCTAAATTTATTTCATGGGTGAAGTTGATATATACCTTGCCAATGGCAGCAGTACGCACTAACAGTAATCTATCCAGTTACTTTGAGTTGAAACGTGGGACGAGGCAGGGATGCCCACTTTCGCCACTTTTATTTGCAATTGCAATTGAACCACTTGCAGTGGCTTTGCGAAACAGCCCCAAAATTAAAGGTATTAATCGGTTTGGCACTGAACATAAAGTCTCCCTATATGCTGATGATACACTTCTTTATATCTCAGATCCCTTATCCAGTATTCCTGAGTTACTTATTTTACTCCAAAAGTTTGGAAATATTTCTGGCTATAAGGTTAACTTTCAAAAAAGTGAATTGATGCCTGTGACTCCAATGGAAGTGCAGCATATGGGTCCAGTCCCTTTCAAAATTAGCCCTGCTAAATTTAAATACCTTGGTATTTGGATTACTCACAGTCACAAAGATCTTTATACAGCAAATTATCTGCCTCTCCTGGTGAACCTTAGGAAAGATATCACTACATGGGCATCTCTGCCTCTATCCTTGGGAGGTAGAATCAATATAATCAAAATGGTAATACTGCCTAAATTACTTTATCTATTTCAGAGCGTGCCAGTGTTTCTCACCAAGACATTTTTTACAAATTTAAATAGTGAGTTGTCGTCATTTATTTGGAATAAGAAGCACCCGCGGATAGGCTGTAAGATGCTACAGCTACCCCATGGTCTTGGTGGCCTGTCACTCCCTAATTTTCTATATTATTACTGGGCGGCTAATATTAGAGCCTTACTGTACTGGTTGAGAGAGGACAACCCTGCTCCCACCTGGGTGACTTTAGAGAGGAATTCAGTTACGGCTAGCTCTCTATCTGCTTTACTCTGCTCCCGGTTACCATTTAATCAACCAATCTCAACTTATACTTCTAATCCGGTTATAACTCACACAATAAAAATCTGGAATCAGTGCAGGAGGATGTTTAAAAGTACGGATTTATTAATATCCGCTCCAGTATCAAACAATCACATGTTTGCTCCTTCACTAATGGATTCTGTTTTTTATGCCTGGAGTTTAAAGGGAATAGCTTCTCTAAATGATCTCTATATAGACAATAAGTTTGCCTCATTCGAACAGCTCACACAGAAATTTGACATTCACAAGTCACAGTTTTTCAGGTATTTACAATTGAGACATTTTGTAATGTCAAACTCTGGATGTTTTCCTCTACATCCACCAACTTCTCTTATTGATGAGGTTTTGATGTGCAAGTCTGTAACAAGACGCTCTATGAGTAGAGTCTATTCTCTGCTCAGCTCATTTAATGATACTAATTTAGATTCCTTGAGGGTCAAGTGGGAGACGGACTTGGAGGAGTCCATATCAGATACAGTTTGGCAAAAAATTATTCAAAATATCTATTTATCCTCAATTTGTCTGAAACATGTTATAGTTCAATTCAAGGTAGTACATCGTTTACACTGGTCCAAGGACAGATTGTGCAAATTCAAAAGGGACTTAGATCCGACGTGTGACCGTTGTAAACAATCTCCAGCCACACTTTTACACACATTCTGGTCTTGTCCAAAGTTATACAGATATTGGCAAGGCATTTTTGACACTTTTTCAGGAATATTTGGACAAACTGTCTGTCCATCACCTCTCATCTCTCTCTTTGGGGTGGCTCCAGCAGAGACCTCCTTCAGCAAACATCAGAGGACTGTGTTAGCATTCTGCTCTCTACTGGCGAGAAGACTCATTCTTCTTCGATGGAAGGACCCACATCCTCCAAGTTATGGACATTGGTTAAGAGAAGTTATGTCTTACATTCATTTAGAGAAGATCAGATATACTGTTAGGGGATCTGTAAACAAATTTTTTGACATTTGGCAGCCATTTATATCTTATGTTGGGAATATGTCGGCAGATAACTTTGTGTAAAGGTCAAATATTGGTTCTGTGTGTGCAAACGTGATCTGTTTCGGTTGATGTATGATTAAAAGGTGTACTCTTGTTGGGGTAGTAGATCTGGTATAGGAGGGGTGGGTTGGGAGGGTTTTTTTGTTTTTGTATATATTTCGTCTTTTTTTTTTTTTTTTTTTTTTCTTGTTTTGTTTTTCTGATGTGTATGTGTATGTGTGGTGTATATAAAGAAAAAAAAGAAAATAAAAAAACCTTGATCAAAAATTAAAAAAATCTTTTCCATGAAATGGTCACCCTCAAGGAAGCAGCATGTGATTTGTTTACCACAGATAAGTTACGACAGTCCGAACAAGCATCAATTCAAACATCTGGCAAAGCAAAATGACAAAGAATCTTACGTTAACAGCATTCCCACACAGACTAAACACAATTTTAGGCTGAAGTAATTACATAACAAAAAACAGAACATTTACATTTCTGTGTCTGTTAATGTTTACACCTTAAGGAAACCCTGCAAGCAATATAAAATTAAAGCGAAGCTTAGAGGGGATTCTCCTTATTGAATTGCTTCTCCCCAACTGTGTCATAACAGCTTAGCAAAGAGCAGGAAAAATACACTAAAATCATAAAGCATGTCTTACCTTTGCTGCTTTGTTGTCAAAAGTTATATTTCAGCTCTAGAAAATGCTGGTTGTGGGACTTTAAATAATTTACAACCTTGTTCCTTACATAAGATAGGGGAAAAAGAGGATATTAAAGAGAAGGGTTATCTTACAGAAGAACATTATAACCTTTTATTATTTGTAGATCATGAGACATTGGTAGGGATGTTTTAGCTGGAACGTTAACATCAAAGTGTGATACACCATTCAACTCCCGTGTTTGGAATTAATCTTTGGGAAATTTAGTGGAAATTCATAGAAAAATAAATAACTAAAAAGCAAATATTTATCCAAATCAATGTGAGCACTGGGACACAGCAAGCTTTTGAATCAGGTTGTTCTCTTCAGGCAGAAATACCTTTTTTTGTGCTTTATTGACCCTACATTAAGAGTATGACTTGCTCTGAGGATGGAAAGATTCCAACTCACTCTGTTATTTTTATGCAGTTTTTTATTTGTTTTGTATTTGTTTCCTTTCCCATTGGCTTCCTTCTGGTTAGTTCTATTTACACCTGCTCCACATCAGCTCATTAGCCATTTCTTTGTTCTGTTCTCCATATATACACCGCCTGTGCAGTTTCTCATTGCTGTTTTCTTGTTGCTTTGTTGTTACTTTGCTCCCTGTGTGTGTTTCTCCCTGGCACCTTCTGGTTTTTTGGTTTTCAGTATTTTGTATTTTTTGCCCCCTCTTTGCCTCTGGATCTTGCATTAAATCAGAAAAAACTAATTTTGCCTGGTCATATCTGCATTGGGCCCCTCAACCAACGTCCAGCAAACGTTGACAGTTTTTTTGTATTTTGAAACTCTATTGTGAACCTACCAAGAATGCAAAATGTGAATATTTGCCAATGTTCAAGTGTTCTTAAAATTTCTTAAAGAAATAGTGCATATAATGTAGCTTTGAAAACTGTGAAGCTGACTTTTTTTGTTCTTCAAATTAGTAGTTTTTAATATTCTGGTTATTAGGTAAATAGACCCTTGAGCATTAGAATATTTCAGTATAAAAACACCACAGTGGTTGCCACCCCTAAGACTTGTCATTTGTTTTTTGTTTTTTTCAGGTTCAATATTTAAGGTTTTTGTATACATCTTGAAAAAATATATTTTCTCTGCACCAAAAATAGATCAAAATGTGTTCAGATTGCACAAAAGATAAAATATGAATGCACTCTTTATAGAACCTCAAAATTAAGTAATCCGACCATGACCTGCAACAGGTCCTATGTAAAATAGCACTAAGACATGCATGGAGGTGTTACATTCCATAAACTAACAACAGAAGAAGTGTTGTACTTCTACCTATGTGGGAAAGTGCCCAGAATGGAACAACATCAAGATATGAGGGCAGTGGGGACTGTATTGCTTTCCATAAATAAGCCACAAGCTTAGGAAGCCTTTGTGCAGAGTGTGCTTAACCCCTCATTCACACAGAATCAAATAGAAGAAGCCATTTTGATCAATGTGGTTATTTCCACCCACTCCATGGTGCTGTGGCATGACCAAAGGCCACCTTAACTGATGTAGCAAAATGTAGCAATGTCTAAGAAGAAGATTTATGACAACATAACTTATAATTTTCACTCCATTACATTTCAATGTCTAATATTGTACTTTCTACACTATATTTGTGGAAAATGCTAGTTACTTGTTCCTTTTGGCTCAGCTTAGCTTTGTAATCCACAGTTGCTGATTTTTCTTTCTTGAAATGCAATTTCAACATGCAAGACAGCAGCCCTTAGGACTGAATTTGGACACCACGTTTTTAGAGATTTGCATGACGTTCTACAAATGTGAGAAACTCCGGGCAGATATTATTTGCAGTGTATACATTTTGTTAAGGCTTTCTTCATGGTTGCCATGTGGCCAAGTTTGTTCAATAGAATGAGTTGTCAAATCAGAGCAGTAGTTTGTGGTAATAGATTCAAACTTAAAACTCTATTCCATAGTGAAGAGACACTCATGATTTTTTTATTTACTCAAAATAAGAAATAGTAATTAAAACTGCTGTACCTATTTTATTTTATTTTTTATAATTATTACTATTTTTTGTAGGATTTAAATCCTGAAGTTCTTCATGGTGATGTAGAGTTTGTATGGTACAGCAACAACGTGCACCAAGTGACATGAACACCACCAAACACTACAATTTGACATAAATGGCTCTCAGCTGTAATACTGGCTTTCTTGGCACTACAGAATTATTCTATGAAGTGATTGTGTTGTTGAATTTTTCGGTCCGTTGCTGACTTGCAGTTACATATCCCAGCTCAAACATGAAGGTTTTTGTATTCCAACCTTGGATTTACTGTAGGTTGAGTTCATTACTATTCCCTGGTATGATGATTTGCAAATGAGGCATGATATGGCATGATATACCTATGTATAGCTCTAACCTTTGCACTACTTATTATGTAAAACCTTTATTATCCTAGTACTATTCCAATTAGAGCGGTAAAGTTATGGAATATTCCAACCTCAGAAATTAGAGTAGGTCCTATAGATCAGGGTTTCACAACCTTTTTTTGTCTTTTGTTCCCCTTTGGGGAATTTTGTGATATCATGACTTCAACTCTCAGTCAAAAGATTAACATTAACTAAAATTAAGACTATTTTATTTAATCTTTTAATTTGAGAATTTTTTTTTTTATAAATGTATGATTTCCATCTTAAATAAAAAAAAACTGTATGTTGCTTGGAAGTTAGCAAGGAATCGAAATAAATAAAAAATAAAATCCTATCATAAACCTGTATTATAAAACTGAAGCTCCTCTGAGTAAATCACTTATAATCACATTTAAACTTCATGAATTGGGAAAAAAAATACAGAACAACAATTATAGTCAGACTGACTAAATTAGTTTTATTAATTTTTTTCATTAAAATGCCTAAGCACCTTTGATGAGCTCTGATAGCTTAGTGTGAAAAACAGCTGATCCCAGGCAGTTCTTTACATCCATTCTGTTCCCCTGCTTGGTGTGGATTTGTCTCACAGCTGAAGGTGAACTCAAACATATAAGAAAAACTTTTTTTTATCAACTTTTTGGTTGATAAAAGTTTGTTTTTTATTTTTCATTTGGGTCCTCAGAAAGCAAAACAGATCCCAGCCCTATTTTGTTTTACCACCTAAAATAAGTCATGTCAGTCATGTCAATCAGTCATGTAACCAGGCCAGTATGGCCTGAAAAAAAAATCTCCCAGTCCGGCCCTACTGTAAGTCCTCAAAATGTAGCATAGTCCTGGGAAATGTTCCCCATCAGGTAACAAAAACACGACCACACACACAAACATAAAATTCTACATTTTATGGAGAAATCTTACAGGCTTTTATAGCTCAAACTTGGAGCTTGTCCTGTAGATAAAAGAAGCTTATGTGCAGTCAGTGGCCAGACACCTTCTGTAAATTTTTACAGAGAGCTCCAGAGTTTGAACTAATCTTAAAGAAGAAAAGAGGTTAAAATAAACAAGCTATCTAATTCGCAGTCCCTTGCTGTCTGGCTTTTTCTGGCACAGAGTCTACACTTGTTCTCATCCTTTTATTTACCCAAATCCTATTATCAGAAAACAAGGAGGATATTAAAGCTCATCCCAAGAGTGAACTGCATGCTGAAGCAACAGTCCAATGACTCAGTGTTTCTGCTTGCTGGTTCCATTCTGTGCTCATCCTCTTAATTTGCATTCGCAGTGGAGCGCATTCCCTTCCAAGGCCAAGGTCAGGTATTATCTTGTTCATACACATCAGACTTCCCAGGTCCAATCCCACATGCATGGCTGCCACCACAGCTTGATGTCTTTGAACACAGCTGGTGAATTGGCCATGGTGGATCAACAAGTCTTGGGTAGAACCCAGAATGCTTATCAGTGCTGGAGATGTAAAGTCACTGTGCACAGGATGAAGGGAAAACAGAAATTACCTTCTGATTTTTCTCATCCTGTTTATGGCAATGCACCACCAAATCAGAGGCAAATGTCTTAAAATACACACACAAATAAAAAGATTAACTAGCACATTACCACACACACAAAACACTTTATCATTGTGCTTCTATCATCTCGTTATACCACATGATGCTGTGGACTTTTTTTAATTTGTGCTTTTATTGCTAACAAAGGGACACTTCTACAAAGTTTCCAAGTGTCAAAGAAACTTCTTTTGAACTTTTCACAATGGTTTGCACGACATCTATTGTCAGGTAAGCTTTAGAAGGGACATAAATGGCACATTTAAAGTGAATTAACGTCTTGAGCTGTTTTTAATGTCACATTTGCTTCAGTGTGACCTTGCATGAAACATTTCCCTCTCATCTCTCTTTGATGATAGAGTACAGCATTTTAGTTTATGAGGATTTCATGCTCATCTTCCCCCCCGTCTGTCTTTGCCAGGTGGCAATCTGACAACTCAACATTCCCCTATACCCATTTTTTTTTTCTCCAGTTGAAAATCAATACAGCCTTCAGTTAGGGCGTGCAAACATCTATTACCGTCCTTCATAAACCCATGATTGTTTTACTTGCTATTTTTCAGTCCTTGACACATACTGTAGCTTTGAAATATGTGTTTAGTCTTTAAGATATGGCAGAATGCAGTGTAGGAATATGTTTAGGTGTTGTTTTTGCTATTCTTCTCAGAAAAGCTTTTTGTTCTTGCCTATGCCTACTTTAAATAAACAGAAAATGGGATTCCAATGCATTACCAACTAAAGAGGTATGCTAAGCATTGTGAAAGAGTTTGATTCTGAATGCAATATGTTCAGCCATCTGGAATTGTTTTGAAAAATGCAACAAAACTTTCTCTTTCCAAGCAGTTAAATTATAATTATAGCTTTGTTGTGCTTGTTGTAACCTCTTAAGCTTGATGAAATTTTTACGTACCTGAGTTTTGCTGGAACTACAGAATGATAAGTATATCACACATTAATAACTAGAGTTAGGTAGTAACTAGTTATATTTAGTCAGTTTCACTTTTGACAATGTGTACTTTTAGGAGTAAGTTTACTATTATACTTTTACTATTTTACTATTACTTTTTACTTAATTATTCCTACTATTACTTCAGTAAAATGTCTGGCTACTCTATCTATCTTCATTAATTCACTCAATTAAAAACAAAGTTTTTTAAATAAAAATAAAAACATCACCAGAGAGACACACACCTAGAGTTAAGCTTAAGTTTCAATTTAGACTTTCTTTTTGTACCCACGTTTTATTCTTTTAATGTGATTTTCTACCTGTTGATCTAGCTATGATAGCTGGAGATGAAAAAACAGTATACTGTATCTCATTACTGGAAGTGACTTGACCTTTGTAGATAAAATATTGTTATTATTGATAAGTTGAAAAATACATTTTTATTAAAGATTATGTTTTGAAAAGTGTTTCCTTTTATTTTTTAATAACTGTATATTACATATGTATTCTTTTATCTCAACATCAGCATTAGCGTATAAGCTTTAATTTTTTTAACCTTACATAATTTTTACAATATTAGGATCATGACTGGTAAGTAGGTTAGTGACTCACTACTTAAGTAGCCTTTTTATTCAATACTATATTTTTACTCTTACATTTTCTTGGATGAATAGTTTTTACTTTAGCTTGAGTAAATATGTAATGAACTATTGCTAGCTACTCTTACTTGATTATAATTTCTGAGTACGCTACCCACCTCTGTTAATACATCACCTTTACCATTCTCTAATTTTTCTATTAATTTAAAACCACTTTTATGTAATAGATCATAATGATATTTTAAACAATTTTAGAGCCAATAAAAGCACTAAATGATGGAAGAAAAGTTTCTGGTTTAACATTGGCTGGAGTATACAGTACAGTATGTTTGCACTGTCTAATCTGGTGACATTTAATTGTATTCCTTTGTTTTGCACAAAAGGAGAGTCACGTTAGCTGTTGGAGTGCAAAGAAATAACAAGACCAAGCTTCTCACCTTGTCTTTCAGAGCAATCATACACTGTGCAATACTGTACTGTGTGATTAAACCACCAGTGTTTAAAAGTTCACAAGTCATGATAATCTGTTTTTACACTGTACTGTCATGATCTTGGTGCTGATGACTGGCTTGATTGCTCATTCTATTAACATGTCCAATTCTGCCCGGTTTTCTCATCACTGCTCATCATATCCACCTGTGCCAGCTTCTATTTAAACTGCTTGCTCCCATTTGTCAGTGCCAGATTATTCCTGAGCCTTTAGTTTGAGAATTTTCTAGGTTCTTATAGTGTTCTGATTGCATGATTGTGACCTGTTTCTGTCTTCTGACCTTTGAGCCTGACTACCCCTGTTTTCGGATCTGATTGCCTGACCTGTCATCGGATTCTGTTGGAGTCTACTGTGGGCCGAACCTGGATTGCATACTCTCTAGTTTATGCTGCCTTCTTCCGTCATCTGCTTGGATCTGTTCTTCTGTCAGTCTTTAAGGCTAACGTAAGTGTAACATGTTTTAATTTAATTAATTTTAATTTAATTTTAATTTTTTATCTAATCTACATCTTCTAAAACCCATTACACAAGATTAATTTGTATCATCAGAACTAACAAAAGACTTCAGTGATAGTTTTAAGATGTTGCTTTATTGTATGTCTCGTACCATGTCTTTCGGTTGTGCTGTTCTTTTTACATCTCGTTGCAGGTGATGAAGCAGACTGAAAATGTTTTGTCATTGTCTCCTTTCTATCTCCTCTTTCTTTCATCTTTTCTCTTTTTTTTCCTTTTTCTTCTTCTGTTTTTCTGCTCTATTTACATTGCAGTGTCCATATAAACTGTAAAACTCCCTGCATAATTATAGTAAAGCAATTTATATGCATGAAACAAGTGGAGCAGTATCGCAACTGCCATACTGCTCCACTTGTGAAAGTAAAATCTGTGGGGCTCTTTTTGGCATCAAGACAATTTTTCTTATTGCCACATTGCCAGACAGGACACTGTTAAAAAAAAGAACTAACAAAAGACTTATAAATAAGCTCATTAAGCGTAAGGCACAGAAATGTTTGTTTTTTACTACTCATCAATAAGAAGAAATGTCGATTTACAGTGGGCTGCTGCAGAAGCACGTCATGTGTATTTGATGTTTATTTATCTTACTTTGAACACTTTGATTGTAAATATCGAAGTTTTGCCTGATGTTTTTTTACACCGGACCCTGGTACTTAGCATATAATGAGCGTTATTGATGCCATGTTTATAAACATAGGTCTGGATTTTTTTTGTGTTTGTTGTGTTACTAGTCCATGTCTAGCACAGTATTTATCTGCAACACATCTCACACACCTTCTACATGTGCTGCAGTCAAGTTAATCTAAATTGATTAAAGCTCCTTCAAAATACGGCTCCCAAGCCATTCAAACAAACAAGCTGTTGGTCCCATATTACCCCTTAAAATAAATTACAAGAGCCTGTTAATTGCAGATAAGGCCCCCCATGACCTTTCTCTCTGTTCTATTTTTGATCCACTTGTTCTCTTTTCCATTTCTCAGATCCACAAATCTCTGCTTTTATCCATCTCACTTGAACTGCAAAACAAAAGGTGATTACACCTTTAGAGTTCTGGCCTCAACCCTCAGGAATCATCCTTTCCAATCCATCAGATTTTCTCACAATCTTTGAATCTGAAAGCCCATCTATAAAGAGAAGTCTTTTTTCTGAAGTTTTATTCCCATCAAACTTTTTGCAACACTTTTTTCTGTCATCTCTGAGCTGCTCTTCACATTGTATTATACAGTATTATTATATATAATTATTGTTTTATGAAATGCACAATTGACAGACTAATCTTTGCTTTGGGATGAAAGTGGGCTATTAGGTGTTATTATTGCATACAAAATAACCTACAAATGTGTATTTTGAGTAAGATACAAAAAATAACTAGAAGTAGCTATTTAGCATGTGAAAATCTAATTTAAAGGTCAGACATTGCAAAATAAACAAATTGTGACAGTGTATGTGCAGAAACAGTTCTTGGACCCAAACAGCTCCCTGTAACCAACAGTCTATAACAGGTCTGCATAAATTTGAGACTCACCCTTCCAAGCTCATCTCTGATTCAGAAGTACCTGCTGCTTTTAAGTGCTGCTGGAAACCAGGGTCAACTGAATTTTCATTAAATTCCTCTCTGTCTGTGTGCAAAAACAGTCCTCAAGAACAAGCATTTCCTTCTATGCCATGACACTTAGCTTAAAAAAAAGGGTCGTTTTTGATTTTCTGTTCTCAAATGTATAGTTTCAAGAAGCAACAGCTAAGCTTCAGCCTTTTGTTTATAGCCTGAGGGAACACAGTAAGTTCAGGGGGCCAGAGGCAGCAGGCAGCACCAGTTCAAGCAGACCCTAAAGTGGGTTGTTTCAGCGTATATATTCTATAGTGGGTATCAGCTTAACATTGCGTCTCTATTTTCTCTCCATCCACTCCTGTCCATCAATCACAGATTTGTCTTCCCTGTTTTCTTTCCCTCTGTCAGTGAATTACAAATTAAAACATTTAAAACCTTTTTAATTAAATTTGGATAAGTAATACATGAAACAACTTCTTAAAAAGAACATATTGTACCATGCTTGTTAATGAATTCAGAGGTGATATCCTCTGGTCCTTACATGATCTACTGTCGTTAATGATGTGTTTTTTGGTTGTAATTTTGATCATTTTCTTTTCAAACCATTTTCCTCTTCTCTGTGTTAATAATTATTAGAATTCTATTGACTCATTAATTAATTTCTATGTGATTTTGGACCCTTTGTGTTGGATACTTCACAGAACATCTGTCTGCTCTCCTTACTGTAGTCTGCATTCATACAAAAATGGTAATTCATGTGTACATTGTTCTGTTGCAAATAGAAGTCATTCTAGTCAATAAGGTACTGTAAATATGCTGTCTCCATTGCACTGCTGGGAATTACTATTTCAAAAAGTGAAATTAGTAAAAGGAAATGTTTACATAAGATCTTCTTAACTTCATCACTAATTACTTTTCTGAAAAGTACAAAAGTTAAAAAGATGTTTTTCATTGGTTATGTATTTTTTTTTCCTTGTTAGAAAGATATCAGTACAAATAAATGTAACAATACAGCTCTATAGACCACCTTCTAATGTCTCTATGAACTGAGTTTCCCCGCTAAAAGAATTTCAGCTCAAGGGATTTACAGATTTTTGTGTGTAACCGTAAAACAAAATGACGCAGGGATGCCCTTCTTAAGTTATTGTTATTGACATCAAGGCTTTTGTAGAGTTGGGAGCACATGTTTGGACTGATTCTGTATGATAAACCAATAAATTGACCACAGCAATGATTGTCCTGAAGGCTCTACCAGTTCCTGCCAAGTCCTCTGCAGTTAAGCAACAAATTTATGAGCTGCCAATATTGTTGAGCCCTATTCACAGAAGCTAGTGATAAACTGTTTCACTTAGATGAATTTCACACATTTAAGTGTCTTTTAATGATGTCCAATAAATCCCTTAGGCTGACAGGTTTTGTTGCATGCAGATAGTATTTATGAAGACTTTTTTACAAAAATGTTTTCAAAGTAAAGTAATTCAGAGTAAAGGAAGATATGTTGTGGTTCTCGGGGCAATAAAGGTTTACTTCTACAATATATATATATATATATTGTTGGAGAAATCAAGAACTTCAACTTTGAATTAAACTGAATTGAATAATACTTCATTAATCCTGAAGGGAAATTCAGTTTTGGTACAGACAATCCAGGGGTGGCATGGTGTCCATTTAACTTTAGTAAATTAGACAAATGCTTAAGTGAAAATTCAATTAGAAACACAGCTATTAGCTTTGAATGAATCACCAACAATGTCCTTTATTCAACTTCAGCCAATCTGCGTCAGGGTAGCACCTCCTCTGAAGCCAATCCCACTTCAAGAGCCCCTTCATATACTGTAGCTCCTGGCCTACCTGCTCACCACAAACTTTCACCCACGTCTAACCCGTCTCCTTCCTCACTGTCAGACTATTCTCAGTCCCATTCACCCTGTGGCTTATTTCAGCACCACTGTCTGGGTCCAAGGGGGGACAACTACTCTAATCCTTTTCCTAGGTTACTCAACCAAGCAAATGTCGATTCTCAGCATCAAACACTTCTGCTGGGGGCCGGGCACCAGAGATCTTATTTAATTATGTCAAAATCTAAACATCTTCTTCTGTCTCCTTGAACCCCAGTTGGCCTGAGCAGATAGCCACACACACTGACCCAGGTTCTCCAGTGTTGCTACATGCTCGGTGTGAGGGATTGTAAAGAATCAATGAGTGTCCTGATTTTGCCCTTTGTGGACTTCTGTTTAAGTTTGTTTTTAAGTTTTCAGTTACACTTGAATTTATCAGACTGCGTTTTCTTGGTCATTGGTTTGTTTTCCACTTTGTATAATATTGAACCAGTGTTATATTTTTTGTGTTACTCTCTGTTACCCCCTTGTGCCAGTCCTTCTAGTTACTTCTGTCCACACCTGTCCCTATCAGCTAATTATTCCTCTCATATATACACCTCCTGTTCAATTACTCATGGCTGGATCCTCTTCATTCTTTTAATTTATACCTCCCTGATGTCTCCTAATTTATTGGATCTTGAGTTTTCTTGACCATCAGTTCTGGACTATGAATTTCATATTATTATTTTCTCGTTAGATTTTGCAAGCAATCCTCCCTGGCTCCTCTACTCTGCATTTGGATCCACGATTTGATGCACCAACCCTGACAAAGAGTCAATGCAGATTATATATATATATATATATATATATATATATATATATATATATATATATATATATATATATATATATATATATATATATATATATACATTTTTTTCCACATTAATTTAACTTTTTTTAAACCACTCTGTTACTGGCTTTGAATTGAATTGAATAAAACTTTTCTAATCGCAGCTTTTCTCTGGGTAAGTCTCTCCAAGTTGAAATGGCAGCTAAGCAGATGAAAGAACATGCAAAGAAAATTGCAGAGAATATCAGCTCTCCCATTTGATACAGGAAATTTCTCAAATTAATACCATATATGATATTTGGCCAGGCAATGAAGTTGCCTGAATTTTTTACATGATTTTGCTGACCACGTGTGATTCCAAGTGCTATTTATGTTTCATCCTGGTGTTGGTGCCCGACCTTGAGGAAAGATGCGAAACAGAATATGAGAACAGTGGAAATAATAAAAAAAAAAAAGATAAATATATAACATTACACATCCACTTAAGGAATTCCTCAACAAAGAGATCAAACTGTTGCTGATATATTGGTGCTGTTGTTAGGTAAAGAAGCCTAAATTATAATACCTTCCTTTCATTGCTTGGCAGGTAATATCTATTTTTAATTTCTGTTTCTCTCCAGATGTTATTGGTGCTGTTTATTTCGACAGTTTGAAATTAGGTTTTAACATGTTGGGAACAAGAATTAGTTTGTAAATTCATTGAAGGAAATTCAATTTACTTTAGCAAGAAACAAAATAATAAATTCTCAAAATTACCTACTAATCTTTTTCAGACCTACAGAATCAACAGAAAAAATATATTTATCACGGATTATGTGTTTCTTCCATAGTGCTGTGTCATTACACATGAATAGTCCTGAGAACCTAAATCACTGACCACATCTATCCATTTAAAGGTGTTTCACTTAATTGAGTACCTGTGATTAGCATTGCCTCACATACACTTTTCACTCTGCTGCTTCAGCTATTGGTTTAGCATTTCCTAAATAAGTAATGACCCGTTTTAAATTGTAGTGGTGTTGTTAATCTGAGACTATTTAAATAAAACATTACAGGATCGCCCCTTTTCTGCAATACTGACAGTTTTATGTGTTCTGGGGTTTTGCTGGTCTTTTTTTTAATACTACGTTCATCATATTTCCATGTCAGTAGTATCAGTGGTCACATTTTGTTCATCACCACATGTCCCAAGAAGGTTTGCAGATGTTGAGAAAAAACAAAAAACAAAATGAGCTGCTACTGCTTGCAGGAAGACCACACAAATGGAGTAGAGTATTCAACAGTAAATTGAACAGACTTGCTTAACAGTTGAGAATTATACATAAACACAAATAAATAAACAAAACTCAATTAGATGCTGAGTAGTTTGAAGACTGATGACATAGCAGGGTAAGGGCTACAAGGCTAAAGATTTTAAAATAAGCTTCTAATAAATAGTAAAGGTCAAAGAATCTGAATAAGCTTCATTGGATAAGTTTGGTGTACAAGAAATGAACTTTAACTTGCATTTGCTCACATCATGTCAGCATTAGTCCAATAGTGCAGTCTATATGACACATAACCATAGACTGGATAACCAGTTCACATTTTATTGAATTGTACCAAGTTCTAAAAATAACTAGATATTTGTTTCAATATGCTTATTTTTTAGGATGCATAACATTGATTTGGTCATTCATATCCTGTTCCATCCTTTCACTCAATTAACTTCTCTTTGAGTTTTTGTTGTTAGCCATGTTTGTTTCTGAAATATATCCAGCTTTGCATCATTTTCCACCAAAGAGCAAGCTTTTGTAGGATAATCTGTTGCTGCAACAAATGACCCTCCTTCTATTTAGCACAAATCCTCATAGTGCAAAGCAACTATGAAGGGCTTTGTAATCATTTGCATAAGATATAAGTATCAAAAAATGTTTCTGATGAATAGGTTTCCTTCATGTAAATTGGCACCTGTGACATTTCAGCCCAAATGAGTTACAGCAGCTGCTGCAGCGGGCCATTTGAGGTGTGGAACACCTGGAGAGGCTGTAAGCTCTAACGTCAAAGGCAGTGGCAAAACAGAGTACCTGGAAGTTGACGGGCATTTGGCTTTATAATAGTTTACATGCAAAAACAGCTGGTTTTTAGGTAAAAAAAATATAAATATCAAAGACTCACATTGGCATATTCCATGGGAACAGAAATATGGAGATTAAGGTAAAGTAACTGATATACTGGACAATTACAAGATTTGCACACAAAAGCCACTGGTTTTTTTTCCTTAGACAGTGTCTGTTTCTGGAGAAAATTATTTTTCAAGTGCAAATTGCTGGTAGAATGAAATCAAGTGGAATCAACTGAAACGACTAATCAGTGGGTATCATCCAAGTTATTACTTTGTACTGTTCTGCATCAGAAATACTGCAAAGGTGACCTTTTTATCGTGCACAGGGGTATAATCCCTGTTATGAATCAACAATAGTACAAGGTTAAATCTTTTCCTCTTACATCTAACAAACTTAGCTGCAACATGGACTGGACAATATGCAGCTTGTTTTCATTAGGAGCTTGTTCCTGTCTGTCTCAAGGGGATTTACATTTTATCTCTTTAAGAGCATAAGGAAAGCACGAAATAGTGAAATAGTTAAACAAGTGCATATGTTTTCTGCTCCTATCAATTTATATCATACAGTGAATTAACATTTATATATTCTTAGTCTCCTTCCATCTTATCAACCTCGCAACCTCACTAGCTGTTCTTGCAATATGGATTATTTTATCGTTAACTATAACTGTAACTGTTTTACCCCCCCTGTGAGTTTGCTTCTTTCACCGTGGTTGGCACTCATATTTTAAAGCTGGTCAACATACATGAAAAACAGCACAGGCTGTTAATCCAGATACCGTCTGTGGAGCAGACCTGGTAATAAAGGATTTTCTAAATGTGATTCTAAAGAGAAGAGGCTGGCTGGATGCCTTAATCTCGCATGCATTCAGTGTAAAATGCTGCACAGCATAATTTCCAGCTATGACGGAATGGACATGGAAATATGAAGCTAGCCCTAGATATGTCTCTACTCCGGCAAAGGGAAAACAAATGACATTACCTTTTACTCCATGTTACTCAAAGACCTGAAAAGCTCTCTCTGCTTGTATGTTGTACTCACTCAAAAAGAATAAAGAAAGATTTGACAGTGCAGCAAAACAGTCTTTGATATTTTCTCACATTGGTTTGGGGCAGAGTGGTCTGACAGTCGGGCATTGAGGAACTCTGACACTTTCCCACAAAGTTTTGGAAAGCCTTTTCTTGAGCTATGCAGCGACAGTCATAAATCTGCCCTCTGATATCTGAAGGAAGTGATATAAACTGTTAAAGTTTCTTCTTCCATTTAATGTCACTATAAAACAATAAAACAATAAAAAACATTCAAGTTGCTAGGGATCAGTAATGTATTAGATGAACAAATATAATTATTGTGCACAACCTACTGCTATGAAAACCATTTTCGGTTGGAAACATAAACAGATGTCTAGATTTGGAACCCAATCTTGGGAATGGATTGAGACATTCCCAGAAAACTTTATAAAAACATGAATGATTGATTGAAACATTTGAAAGATTATCAACATACAAAATAGAGGCTGAAACAGAGCTAAATAAAAAATTCTGATCAGGTATGCATTGTTGCTTAGATGCTTTGTAGAAATTCCATTGTGTCTCTATGTATTGTTCCAGCTCCATTAGCAGTGACTGGTAGGCATTAATATGAGCGAAGACACTCCAGCTGACCTTCACAAACCTGGCAGCTTGTGTTGCAGTTACAACTTAATGGATAGAATGTGAGAAGAATGGAGATAAACAGTTAGCCCAGTACCTATGGTGCCAGTGCAAAATATTTATAACCTCACTTGGGGGGTAAAAATAAAAATAATGCATTAGGTTATGTGGAGCCTTTTTTTTCTTTTCGTCTTCTTTTCCTTGATTCTTTTTTTTTGTTTAGTAATTAAAAATCTTAAAAAATCTTATAAATTATTCATTTTTAAAAAAACAAGTTACTCTGTGAATAAAAAAACCGTTTAATTATATTTTGTTAATCATCTATTTTGTAAATGAAGAAAACAAATTATTTATTTACGACAATTGAAACATTTTTATCCGAATGGCTGTATTTGCCTGATTTCTTTTTAAAAAGTGTATTTTTAAATACAAGGACACCACAGTCTAAATTTCTTATTTAAAAGATTTTTTGTTGGGATTTGTTTCATATTTCTGAATTGTCAGAATGACCTTTTCTTATTAAAAAAAAATGTAAATATGATGAGGTGCTTAGCTGTAAAATGGCTTTAATATAAGAGTTCTCTTATATAATAGTTTTCTTTGACTGTGAGGTAATGATGTATTTTATAATACCATAAAAATATATCATATGACAGTGGGATTAGTGGTTCAGTGCATCATTTGGTTTCATGCATTGTTTGTAACATCTTAAAGATGTCTCAATGAATAGTCAAGAGTGCTGTTTTTCCAAATGAGAAATTTGTGGCTCGCTGACCTCTTCCATGATGTGTCCTTGAGCCAGACATTAAACCTTGCAGTGGTTCCCAGGCAATCATTGCAATCATTACAATGTTACTGTAGGAAGGAATGTTATGCATCTATAGAAACCTTCTGTTCAGTGTCAGGCCTAAGCTTGAACTGAGACTATATGAATGAGAAACTTTGAAACTTACCTAACACTCTTTGTAAGACTATCTTGACAAAACTTTTTGAACAGTTTTCTTGGTCATAACCCCTTAAGCTGTTTTTTTGTGTCAATACTCCAAATGTTCAAATCCAAAATTTTTAACCATTGTTTGCATTGTGTAATTATTTACACAACATCCCCAGATAAATGTGGAGATGTATTATCATGACAATGCAGAATAACATCAATGGACTACCTACCTAAAAAAGATTAGAGTTTTTTTTCTTATAAACATGATCAAATTTTTATTTTAACCACAATACCGACTGAGCCTCCCGAAATTCTGCTTCTAAGTCTTAATAGTACATCCTGTATGTGTGCTGGCTGATAGAGAGTGTGTAAACTCTGCTTAGATGTTGCACTATTTCCCTCTCTAGGGCATTGGTTGTTCGGTTAGCGCCTTAAAACATGGTGTAGTGGATATGGATATATTTTGTAGAAGTAAAGCACACAGTTCAGAAGCCAAGGAATAACAAAAATAGATAAAGCTGTCAGGGTTTCTGTGTGTTAGTGAGAGCGAGTTATACATCTCTTCCAGAGAGGATATTTGGGCAGAACCTACGTAGCCTACACAGGTGAAGATAATCTTTCTAATGAGAGTGCTGCCCAACATGGGTCGTGTGCGCTAACCACTGCACCACCTGCATGCCCTTTACAACTGAATTTATCAGTTTTTCTAGAGTTCTAATTTAGATTTTATAAAAAATGGTAATTTTAACTAAAGTCAAAAACATGTAAAATTCCTAATTTATGAATGTATATTGACCTAATAAGACATACAATTTTTATTAAATGTAATTGAATAGAAATTTCACTTCATGCAGCTGTTTTAATATATTTGAATCCCTTGCGCTGTTTTTTATTTCATGTTCTTTTGTGCCCCCATGAAAACACACTGGCCCCCTCCTTGCCCCCTGGTACGCTTGGTCTAGAACTGCTACTCTGTAGCACTCACTGATAATGAGCACATACAATACAATAAATATCTTGAAAAATGTCTCTGTAATGGAAAAAATTAATATTATGCAACATCATGTTAGTTTTGAAACTATAAAAGTCTGAAAGATTTCAACAAATGAACATACATAAAATCAGAGGTAAATACTTTAGAAATTGAAGGCATTTTTGCAGTCATTACAGAAGGACAATGTTAGTGATTGCTGACTTTGAGGACAATAGATCAAAACTGTAAGAAATATGTGGAGCATTTAACACACAGCCTCAACGATTGTAACCCAACTGTAATGAAAGAACAGAATACTTTGGCCATAGTTCCTTATCAGAGCTGGCAGTTAATCATTCTTCCAAAGAGCAACATTTATCATACATTGTGAGGAAACTTGTGCGTTAAAACCACAGACAAAAAAGGGCATAGAATAAAGCTTGCAGAGTTCACTTAGGCAATACATACGGTAAATGAGAGAAATAACTTCTTTATATTATATTTTATTATTTTCTGCATTGACCAACAAATTTGTCTGATATGATGGAAGCTCTTTCGGTGTCCGTATTATGTTGGAACCTTCTCATTCGTGTCCTGTTGCTTTTGCTATAGTATATCACTATTACCCATTTACCACTGGCCGAAAGACCTGCTTAAACCCCGGAACAATCCGCTTTTAGTGGAAACGGATCACTGACCCGTGTCAACCTGGATCAAATGAACTCAGGCTAAAATCACCTTCAAACGGCTCGGCACTGATTGGCATACGCTGGAAAAATCAGAACCGATTCAACCTACATGATACCATTGAGCACAACATAGGGACATCATCACAACACACCACTCACTGCTCTAACAAGTGGTGCAGCGTAGGTAAAGAACAGATCCTTCTTACCTGTGCTGTTACCCTGATCATGGGGCTAAGCACTGTGTATTGTATTAGTGTTCACAGAAGTTTAATTTTTTTCCTGTACAAACAAAAACTGTGAGAAAGCACTAAAACTATTCTTAGAAAAAAAATATGGTGAGTCATTGGACTTCCATTCTTATTCCACAGAATCAACAATATTCCTGAACACAGAATAACGTTTCTTTTCAATTTAATTACTTTTGACTTATAACACAGGAAAAATTATTTTATATAACATTAAAATAAAAAAGGAATTAAGCTTTTCAAGATTTTTTAATAATAGTTCAACTTTATTGATCTCACATTGGAGAAATTTACTACATTTAACCCATCCCCTAAGAGAGCAGTGGGCTGCCATTGTGGGGCGCCTGGGGAGCAGTGCAGGGTTAAGGGTCTTGCTCAGAGACCCAGAGTGGCAGTCTAATGGAGTGGGCCTCAAACTCAGAACCTCAGGATTCCAAGCCCTATGCCCTAATGAATAGACTGCCCCCTCCCCATTTTTGAGGACAATAGTAATCCACAGCTTACTATTGTCCTCAAGTCAGCAATCACTAAGTTACTTCTTAAGAGCAAGTATAGTAGGCCTACTGCTTTTCTTTTTTTTTTTTTTTATTCTTGTGAAATGATTTTTTTCATTACTTTTAACAGCCAAACCACCTGTCCAGTCTGCAAACCGAAGTACCGATTATGTTAAAACTGTGATCTCCTAAGGTTAATAGGTGATAATAATGTGCATATTATATGCTGCAATTTGTTTTGCAGACTGATGAAGTTCATCTTTAGTGTCCTTTCTGTTGCCAGAGTAATAAATAACATCCTGCATGGAATTAATCCACTCTAGTCTTTTGTTACTGAGAGTTCACCACCAAAAATTTGAGCCATTTAAATGGAAATGATCTCTGCGATGAGCAATCTGCAGGGGAAAGATTTGATGCACATGAGTAACTTTTCCTTTTCACTCACCTTCTAACTCTTACACCCCCTTTTTTCTGATCTTTTGTCAGCTATTGTGGCCAATAACAGCCTGAAATAGTTTAAGAAGCACAATTAGCATATAAGTCTTTGTGGCATTGTTGTCTTTGCCTGAAGAGATTCTGGACTACACTTTGAATAGTTCATGCCACAGGCCCAAGACCATGAGTCAACTGTAGTATCTCGTAGCTCATACAGCAATAGCCAACTCTTACATGTTAATTAGTGGTGACTTTCCCCTCTGGCTGGCATGCAAGACTGTAACAGCAAAGGTGTGACAGTTCATGGAAGTATGCAGGAAACTTTTAAGAGCTAGAGCTGTCTTTTGATCTGCCAAGATCACAGTTATCTATTGTCCCGTTTCATTCATGGAGATAAATGAAGATGAAATAAGGTACCGTAAGGCGGCACCTGACAGCATTTCAAGGAGGCAAAACTCTGCTGTGAGAGATTTCACTTCATGCCTGCATTTCAGGTTATATTCTCACTCATTTTTGAAATTGCTTTTTTGGATATGAACTAGACTGTAGGTTTGATGAAATTGGGATGTTGCGAGATTGTCAGAAAAAAGAACAATAAATGACCTCAAAGCTATTTTCCATAAAAAATGTGTTCTGTTAATACTAAAAGGATCCATCTACCTATATATTAACAAAGAAAACTGAGTGTCAATGTGACGGTAGAGCAGCAAATAACATCACTAAAAGAAGAGCTGCGCTAACAATATCTAAGATAGTGTGTTCAGCAGTATATATAATCATTTGTAGATAAAAAAAAAATGTTCTTACTTGAGTGTGACTTTAAATCTCTTTACAGTCACAGCTGGATTGACTTTATTTAATTTTCATTGTCCATACTTTGTTGTCTTTGTTCAAATTTTAAAAACCTAAATTCTTACCACTATGTATATATTCTATCTTTTCAATCATTGCCCTTTCTTATATTTCACTCTGAAAGACAAAAAAAGTTTGTCATCCAGCAACTTCATCTTCCATGAATGTTAAGGATCAGACTTGTCAATGTCCTGCTAAAGTGGAATATGAAAATGGGGTATTTGTCATCCTAACTAATGTTAAATATGTAAATATGTCGTGTTTTTTTCTGTTTATTTACATTCTTTTGCAATGGACAACACTGAAAAACACAACTGTATTTCTCAGCAACAGTCTCCCTGTGACTGACCCATTTTCAGCCATAAAATCTATGGCTCATAACATCAATGGAGGGATTTCTTTGATTAAGGCTGGGTAATGGACAAGACAGAAATGCGTTGTAAAGCACTATCATGCTGGCTTGTAATTGCCTGATGACTTTAATTAAACTTCATGCTCTTATTCTTGACTAATCGCACAGCCTCACAGTGCCCAGATCTCCTTTAAATGGCGTCTGCCTGACTTTCTGCAGATGTCAGCATTACCTTAATAACAACTTGCTTCAAAAACTCGCTCTGAGCAGGACTTACACTTGTGCACTGCTGAGACCGACCTGTAGTGAAGTGAGAGAATTCATCAGTTCCATGATTACAATTTGTCACCCAGAAGTTATAATGACATATACAGGTGCTGGTCATAAAATTAGAATATCATGAAAAAGTAGATTGATTTCAGTAATTCCATTTAAAAAGTGAAACTTGTATATTATATTCATACATTACATACAAACTCATATATTTCAGATGTTTATTTTGTTTAATTTTGATGATTACAAATGACAACAAATGAAAATCTCAAATTCATCATATCAGAAAATTAGAATATTGTGAAAAGGTTCAAAATTGATGGCCCCTGGTGCCACACTCTAATCAGCTAATTAACTCAAACCACCTGCAAAAGCCTTTAAATGGTCTTTCAGTTTAGTTCTATAGGCTACACAATCATGGGGAAGACTGCTGACTTGACAGTTGTCCAAAAGACGACCATCGACACCTTGCACAAGGAGGGCAAGACACAAAAGGTCATCGCTAAAGAGGCTGGCTGTTCACAGAGCTCAGTGTCCAAGCACATTAATAGAGAGGCGAAGGGAAGGAAAAGATGTGGTCGAAAAAAGTGTACAAGCAAGAGAGATAACCGCACCCTGGAGAGGATTGTGAAACAAAACCCATTCAAAAATGTTGGGGAGATTCACAAAGAGTGGACTGCAGCTGGAGTGAGTGCTTCAAGAACCACCACACACAGACGTATGAAAGACATGGGTTTCTGCTGTCGCATTCCTTGTGTCAAGCCACTCTTGAACCACAGACAGCGTCAGAAGCGTTTTGCCTGGGCTAAAGAGAAACAGGACTGGACTGCTGGTGAGTGGTCCAAAGTCATGTTCTCTGATGAAAGTAAATTTTGCATTTCCTTTGGAAATCAAAGTCCCAGAGTCTGGAGGAAAAGAAGAGAGGCACTTCATCCACGTTGCTTGAAGTCCAGTGTAAAGTTTCCACAGTCAGTGGTGGTTTGGGGTGCCATGTCATCTGCTGGTGTTGGTCCATTGTGTTTTCTGAGGTCCAGGGTCAACGCAGCCACATACCAGGAAGTTTTAGAGCACTTCATGCTTCCTGCAGCTGACCAACTTTTTGGAGATGCAGATTTCATTTTCCAACAGGACTTGGCACCTGCACACAGTGCCAAAGCTACCAGTACCTGGTTGAAGGACCATGGTATCCCTGTTCTTAATTGGCCAGCAAACTCTCCTGACCTTAACCCCATAGAAAATCTATGGGGTATTGTGAAGAAGAAGATGCAATACACCAGACCCAACAATTCAGAAGAGCTAAAAGCCACTATTAGAGCAACCTGGGCTATCATAACACCTGAGCAGTGCCACAGACTGATCGACTCCATGCCACGCCGCATTGCTGCAGTAATACAGGCCAAAGGAGGCCCAACTAAATACTGAGTGCTGTACATGCTCATACTTTTCATGTTCATACTTTTCAGTTGGCCAACATTTCTATAAATCCTTTGTTTTTATTGGTCTTCAGTAATATTCTAATTTTCTGATATGATGAATTTGAGATTTTCATTTTTTGTCATTTGTAATCATCAAAATTAAACAAAATAAACATCTGAAATATATGAGTTTGTATGTAATGTATGAATATAATATACAAGTTTCACTTTTTAAATGGAATTACTGAAATCAATCTACTTTTTCATGATATTCTAATTTTATGACCAGCACCTGTAAATCAATAGGTGGCTAAATTGTTGCCAGATGTATCTCATTTAGCCTATCAATTATCAATCTATTGCACATTATCATCCACTATTATATCTTTTGGAACAGGTTAAGAGGTTGTTATAAAATGAGAAATAAGCAAGTGCCTTCTATTCTGGGCAAGTCAGTAGTCAGTGTTTCACAAGATGCACTAATGAGGCCATATATGCATGCTCTATATATCACTTTAATAATTCAGATAAATATTCTTCCCTGCAGTAGCAGACAAAGGCACTCTGAGAGGGTGCTTTTATTTCAAGGGGTCCAGAAGTTAATGCCGTCCTTGTATATTTTCCAACCTTTAAAATGATGCCAGCTTTGCACACAAACGCCTTTGCTGCCCCTGTAACCTTTAGAAAATTGCAGGCTATGGCCTGAAATAATAGAAATTACTCATCACATAAACCGTGCATGTTATACTAATGTAGCAGTGAACCAAAGAAAACAAAGCATATCAGGTTGGAAAGGTGAAACTTGGTATACATTCATTAGCGTTTGATATATATTTTGCCTAATGCAGATATGCATGTTGAACCCTGTACATCTGTATTAGGCAAACATTCAGGAAAAAACTCTACACCGTTATATGCATCCCTTAGTATCAACTGAAGCTTCTGGGATTTTTCAAAAGATTAATATTTATCAATACATATGAATCCCATTTGCAAAATTGTTTCATTTTGCAACATGTTTCTGTTTTCTTTATGCTTCTTAAAAGCAGAGATGCACTAATGATTTATAAAGAGCCAAATAAGTGTTTTTATGTCCTTCAGACCATAATTTATTACATGCATTTCAGAAAAGGAAAGAAAAACAAAACAATTAAAAGTTGTATATTGAATAAAATGTGATAGCATTTAATAGCTTTTTCAGTTTTATTGGTTTAGTTCAAAAGGATAGGTAAATGGCTTGAATTCTTCCTGCATAATTAGTAACAGGAAATTTTAATATTTTCAAGGATAGAGAAACATAGACAAAGAATTTTCTCACAATTTTTCATGTTGGAAAAATAAACTTCATAGTGTTTCATTGAGATTGTATGTCTAAATAACACTAAAAGAGTATAATTGTAAATTGGATGAAAAATCATATAGGTGAAACATGTATGCCTCTATCAATCAACTGTAGGTTATACTGTTGGTCTCTAACAGCTTTGCAGATCTATACACAGATTTATATTATTATTATATAATAGTATAAATACTATATATAATTATAATATTTTTGTTTTTTAGTCAGTTTTTGCAGCCACACCTTTTCAGATTTTTGGGTGTGAACTCAAATCCCTTTTAAAGGGGAACGCTGTTTTTTATCTTTTTACACTGGCCCCTTGATTGGCCCCTTTACGTTATTACATCATGTTCTACTCACCCATATGAAATAGTGTCATTTGGAGCTGTTCTGAAGATATTCCTTTATATCCAAGTAACGTCTTCCTATGGGCAAACAACTTGAAGGCACAAACTAAACTTTTCATAATTTATTCTTTATGGTACTCCAGCATTCATAACATGTAGGCGAATCACTGTCCCCCAGACATCTGCAGTTATATTTTTTATATTTGTTGGGAGCTGGAGAAATCCCACCTTTCTCCAGCAGAGTCCGCCGTGGATCCTCTGAGGGAGCCTCCTGCACAGCTGCAGCTCATCAGATCATCAGAGGATCCACTACTTAAGCTGTCTTCAGTCCTTGCCTCAACGCCGCAGTGTTTTTCCAGTTGGTCAGCGCTTAAGCCTAGATCCTCAGAGTAATTTTATGACTTTTGAATCCAGCTTGGATTCTAACCCCTGTGTCTGTTTTCCAGGAAACCTGTGCCTCCTCTGTGAAAGCTCTGGAAGAGCTAACCTGCCGAGCCGACCCTCTGAGCCAAACCTGAAGATTCAGAGAACCTCCAAGCAGCTCTGGACTAGAGCTGGGAAACCCAAGCCAAGGTCTGTTCTAATTAGACGTGAGACGCTGAAGCAGCTACGGACTTTGCTGATGAACTCTTCTCCAGAACCAACAGTGACTCTCCCAAAGCTAACCTCAAGAACCCTCAAGGTACAATCAGTAAACTTCTGGAAGTCAAACCTCTGTTGGCAACGCTAACTGAACTGTCTCTCACGCAGACTCCGGTGAACCAGAATCCAGGCCCCGAACCTGAACCAGAATATTCAGTGTGCTTGTGCATAAATAAAACTGTTAAACTTTCATCCTTGTGTCCGTCAGTGGTGTTCTGCATTCTTGGGTCGCTTTCAGTGAACCCATCATGACAGAACACTGCGGCCAAGCTCAAGGCCCAGCAGATCACTACATCCGTCGACTAGAGGAACAGGCTGCCCAAATTCATGGACACGGCCTGGCTCTACGTGAGTTAAACACCCACATTGAAAGACAGAATCAAGCCATTCAAGGCTATGCTAACTACGTGAACAGCGCTAATGCTGCGTCAGTACAGCAACCATTTCCGGGTCCAGTTCCACCTCCGAGGTCACCAGCAGTGACGTCATCAGAGTTCCGTCCTAGTCTCCCAGAAAGATTTTCTGGTAACATGAAAGATTGCAAAGGATTTTTATTTCAATGTCGGTTGATTTTTCAGAACTCCCCTGGCTGTTTTTCCACGGATCACAAGAAGATAACTTTCATTCTCTCTCAGTTTACAGGAAGAGCCTTGGAATGGGCTCAGGCAAGATTTGCCGCTGACGATAGCTTAAATTGCTACTACTCAGATTTCATTTCTGAATTTACCCAGGTATTCAACCAAGAAACAGACCAAACTATTGATTCTAGAGCTCTTTTCAATCTTAAACAGGGAAACTCTTCGGTGGCTGAATTTTCTATTAACTTCCGGGTTAAAGCGGCAGCTTCCGGATGGAACCAGAGCGCCTTAAAAGGAGCCTTTTTCATGGCATTAAACGAGCACATTAAGGATGAACTCGCAACCCTCGACGAACTTGCTACCCTCGAAGATTTAATTCGCCTCTCCATCAGATTAGATAATAGAATTCGAGCCAGAAACAGTTCTAAGAAGCAGGGTACACTCTCTTCTGCCTCACATAACGTGACTGTTTGTTCTCCCTCTACAGAGCAGCTGCCCATTCAGAGGCCTAAGCCCCAGTCTCTTCCGTTGCCTGTTCAGGCCTCTCATTCGGGCGAAAGGGAGGTCGAACCCATGCAGGTGGGACACACCAGGCTCACTCCAGAGGAGAGACAAAGTCGTATTCTAAGCAAACTATGTATCTACTGTGGTGAGAGTGGACACTTCATTGCTTCCTGCCCGGCTAAATCAAAAGCCTGGGCCCGCCAGAGGATCTGAGGAGTCTGGCGGGCCAAATAAACACTAAGAAATCTCCTCGATTGTTGCTGCCTGCCACACTTTTCTGTACTAACCAGAGCCTCTCCTTCTCTGCATTCATCGACTCAGGCTGTGAATGTAACCTTATCGATATTAACCTCGTCCAGCAACTTCAAATTGAAACTATTCCTCTGACTCAGCCTCTCAGTGTATCCGCTATTGACGGAAGAAGACTCCATCAAGTTACCCACCAAACTCAGCCCCTCGAGCTACTTCTGTCAGGTAACCACCGAGAGACTATAACATTTTTTGTTTTTCCCTCTGCATGTTCCCCGCTGGTGCTCGGTTTCGAATGGTTGGAGAAGCATAATCCTCACATTAACTGGACTAAACGTCACCTGGAATCATGGTCCATCTCATGCCACGAGACATGCCTTCGTTCTGCTGCCCCCTTGGTGGGGTCTCCTAGAGGTGGGGGGGAGATGGACTCTCCTGACCTTTCTTCAGTTCCCTCTGAGTACCATGATCTAGCCCCTGTCTTCAGTAAGGTCAGTGCGACGTCCCTACCTCCACGCAGACCATACGATTGCGCCATTGAACTTTTACCTGGTGCTCCTTTACCTAGCAGTAGATTGTATAACATTTCTAAGCCCGAGAGAGAAACAATGGAAAGATACATCAACAAATCATTAGCTGCTGGAATAATTCGCCCTTCATCTTCTCCATTGGGCGCCGGGTTCTTCTTCGTGGGAAAAAAGGATGGTTCCCTGAGACCTTGTATTGACTATCGAGGTTTGAACCAGATCACAATTAAAAACAAATACCCTCTGCCTCTTCTTGCCTCTGCTTTTGAGCCCGTACAGGGAGCTACTGTATTTTCAAAACTGGATTTAAGAAACGCTTATCATCTCCTTAGGATCCGTGAAGGCGACGAATGGAAGACTGCTTTCAAAACACCCTTGGGCCAATTCGAATACCTTGTTATGCGCTTTGGTCTAACCAACGCTCCAGCCTGCTTCCAGGCCCTCGTTAACGATGTTCTAAGAGACTTTCTCAACGTATTTGTTTTCGTGTACATTGATGACATTCTCATTTACTCCAAAGACCTCGATGAACATAAGAAACATGTCCGTCTTGTTTTACAGAGACTGCTGGAGAACAAACTGTTCGTGAAAGCTGAGAAGTGCGAATTTCATCAACCTTCAGTCACCTTTTTGGGGTTTGTGCTCGAGGGCGGCCAGGTTAAACCATCTGAGGACAAGATTAAGGCAGTCTTAGACTGGCCAGTTCCAGAGAACCGCAAACAACTACAAAGGTTTTTGGGTTTTGCGAACTTCTATCGTCGGTTTATCTGAAACTACAGCCAGACCGCCCTTCCATTAACTTCTCTGACCTCTGTCAAACGCAGTTTTCAGTGGACTCCCGAGGCTCAAGCAGCATTTGAAAAATTAAAGTCATTGTTTTCCAGAGCACCAGTCCTCATGCAACCTGATCCTGCTAAGCAATTTATCCTTGAGGTGGATGCTTCAGATTCCGGTGTTGGAGCAGTCCTATCCCAGAGACTAGACTCAGATCAGAAAATACACCCCTGTGCTTTCTTCTCCCGTAGGCTTTCTTCCGCTGAGCAAAATTATGATGTGTGGTTCGCCGCATCGTGGACTCCCGTCGACGAGGTCGCGGATGGCAGTATCTCGTCGACTGGGAGGGCTACGGACCGGAGGATCGCCAGTGGGTTCCAGGCTCGTACATCCTCGATCCAGCCCTTATCGAGGAGTACGAGCGTTCCTGCCCATCTACCTCTTCCGGACCGCCAAGGGGCGGTCGTTGAGGGGGGGTACTGTTGGGAGCTGGAGAAATCCCACCTTTCTCCAGCAGAGTCCGCCGTGGATCCTCTGAGGGAGCCTCCTGCACAGCTGCAGCTCATCAGATCATCAGAGGATCCACTACTTAAGCTGTCTTCAGACCTTGCCTCAACGCTGCAGTGTTGTTCCAGTTGGTCAGCGCTTAAGCCTAGATCCTCAGAGTAATTTGATGACTTTTGAATCCAGCTTGGATTCTAACCCCTGTGTCTGTTTTCCAGGAAACCTGTGCCTCCTCTGTGAAAGCTCTGGAAGAGCTAACCTGCCGAGCCGACCCTCTGAGCCAAACCTGAAGATTCACAGAGAACCTCCAAGCAGCTCTGGACTAGAGCTGGGAAACCCAAGCCAAGGTCTGTTCTAATTAGACGTGAGACGCTGAAGCAGCTACAGACTCTGCTGATGAACTCCTCTCCAGAACCAACAGTGACTCTCCCAAAGTTAACCTCAAGAACCCTCAAGGTACAATCAGTAAACTTCTGGAAGTCAAACCTCTGTTGGCAACGCTAACTGAACTGTCTCTCACGCAGACTCCGGTGAACCAGAATCCAGGCCCCGAACCTGAACCAGAATATTCAGTGTGCTTGTGCATAAATAAAACTGTTAAACTTTCATCCTTGTGTCCGTCAGTGGTGTTCTGCATTCTTGGGTCGCTTTCAGTGAACCCATCATGACAATATTTATATTTTTTTTAAACAAAGCGGAGTGTGTATGGCGTCATCTGAGCGTGCCGGCTACCATTCCTTCATCCTGTCCGCTGAACTACTGCTAGTTTTACTCACATGCCTGGAAGATGTCTAGTGGTACTACCACAGATGATCTCGCTCTCCAAATGGAGTTGAACGATTCAGATTAGCTAGTCGAATGAATAGAAGGGGTAGAGAGTAGCTTACTAATGTACCCTAAAAATCCCCATAGGGCTTCACAGCTTTTATCTACACTGATATGCATTTACTTATTAGATTTTTATTTTTATCATAGGTCTCAGGGAAAGGGGGGAATGAACAAACTGAATTGCACATGTTTAGATCACGTCAGAACAACGATAAAAAAACAAGTTCTGCTTTAATTCAAATGGGAAGTGCAAGAAAAGAAAATAACTTCCTTTTAAAATGTTTTCCTGAATTACATGATGATTGAAAATAACAGTAGAGATACTGGCAGGTAAAAATTTACAGTAAAGATCAGAGTTGTAATTAGAAAGGAAATGTTTTTTTCACCTGCCTGTGCAAAATTATAAATTCAGAAATGACATTTAAAGATCTGTAACTACCAATTGATTCTTTCATTTAACACAGGAAACTCATTGCGTTTCTCTGACAGCTTGCAGAGTTAAAATGTCGAAGATGCTAAATTTGTTGCCCACAAGAGACAGGATTGATTAAAACAAATACTGATATTTCTGGAGCGATGTGTACTGTTAATTATCATCCTAGGTTTGAATTTTGCCATTCCACATCCTAAAGGAAACATACTGTGTGTTTCCACAACAAAACCTTTTGGATATCACATAAAACGATCAGTGGTTTGTAGGTCTGAGATGGAGATATCTGGGATGGAGACTCAGTGTGCACAGTGCATCCCAGCTGCTTATATCTACGGTAAGAGGTAGGGTCCAACAGTGTAAAGAATTGACAGATATACAGATTTATATTCATATTATTTCACATGAATAAATCAGCAGAACAAAATCCGGAATACAGCAACTGGCATAACAGAAAGGGCAATACTGACAAGGAAATATATGTGGCCTTGCATTGAGTCTCCAAATACTATTTATGATATGAAATACTTCAGATGTCAGAGTGCACAGATAATAAAGATTATGCAATTATTATGAAAATCATCTGATAGTAATGAATGGGTGCTTTCTATCTCATCTCGCATGTTTGGAATATTTATTCCAATGAGCATATTGACAGGAAACATTAGAAGGTCATCCTTAAAAATACCTCATCAGATTTAAGTTTATTTGAAATTGTTTCAAAAATTAACTTCTTCTATGCTGACTAATGTGAAAGACAAGACTTCTGATTTATAAACATTGCGTAGGATCTGTATTAACACTACTACCCCCTTTGTACACCCAAACCTGAAGATGGCATATGGTAAATAAAACTATAAAACCATGTGCAGGAGCAATGGCATTGTAAAAAAAAAATTATAATTTCTTTCTATAATTACTTTTGTAAATTTCAACTTATTTTTTTGGCAGTTTGCTTTAATGAAACCGTATGTGAACTTTCAAGAATAAACATACATAATTTCTAACAGGACACACTGGCAACAACTCAATTCTGTAAGGAAGTCGGTTCTGACTTTCTTGCTTTTTTTCTTGTTCCATAATAATGATCTCTAATGATTTTGGGTGGAAAGTTTATAAGCCTTACTGTATAAACCAAGTTTTTGATTTCCCTAAATGGTAGTATGGTAATCAGAAAGTCAATGCCAACATTACTTTCCACCCCCAGCTATGGCAACCACTGCAAGGATTCAGCCTCCTGAGATGAGTGAATTTTTATAGTGTCTCCTTAGAATAACAGAAAATATTATCAGTTTTTTGTTTTTATGGCATTTGGCCCATGCTAACGTGAAATGTATCTCAAGCATACTGTCAGATTCTCAAATAAGAAACTGAAAACACTTTACCTTAGAATGAGGTGCCTTTAAAATATTTTAAATACCATCATTGGGTCCTTGGTTAATTGGGTTTTAATATTTCTTTTTTTTTTTTTTTCATTTCAATATTTCCAAATCAAATTTTTGATGAAAAGCTATTAAAAATACATATTTTGCCTTCATCCAAACAGCATGTAGATGTGATTGTGGATTTCTACTGATGTCTAATAGTGGTTGAAATGTTGTTAGAATGATGTTCAACATACTTCTTTAGGCTAATTTAGGAGAAATATTTTTTTTCAACACTAATTTTCAATATAGGATTCTGCTTTATCTAAAAGATGATGGCTTGAAATACTTAGAAAAGAATGGCTTATGATTCTAAGTAATAGTTCCTACTAATTCTCACATAGCAATCACAAAAAGCCAGGATACTTTAGCCTGTGATAAAGGTGCACAGGGAAACCAACACACACAAAAAATATGCAGAAACAGAAAATGGAAGGCATAATAAAAAGCTAAATAAATAACTAGAAAAACTGCTATACCTTCAAGAGTCACAGTTGATTTATAATCTCCAAGAAGCCTTTTATGTACTGTGGCCTCGGGTGGTGTGTATCGTGCAGGTACAGAAACCAGCTGTCTTCCCATCACTAATTGTTTCCAATATGAGCTTAGAAAAGGACAATTTATCACACACATTCTTGGTTTGTTCATCTCACACACTGCTGCCAGAACACATAAATGATAAATAACTGCTGTTTGACTCTCTGTTATAAACAGCAAGAGGCTTAAAAATGATATAAAGAAGAAAACTTTTTGACCAGCTCAGCCAGGGGCTCTGATTCTTTCAAACTGCTGGGGACCCGGGGGCGCACTGCAGAGGCACAACATAGGAGGAAGACAAAAAACAACAAATAGTTGTCTCAAAAATATAACAAAACGTATGAACCAGAGGCCAAAAAAAAAAAAAAAAGCAAAACAAAGCAAACTCTGCTACTAAAGAACAGTAGCAGAATTATTCTCCTACTATCTGCTGCATAAGAATAGCCTAAATTACTTTGCTGTGATCCTGCCATCTTGATATTTTTTCTCTATCCACAGTAAATGGCCAGACCATTTTGAACTGAGAGCTTATTACTGTATACCCAGTGCCTCCAAATGAATGGTCAATAAAAATTTGTCCAAAGGAGACGGAGAGCTTACTGACAGCCAGTCATTACATATACGCCGACATAAGTAGGGAGTCTATGAATTATTTGTGCCACCATGCAGCTTCCAGCATCATGGGGTGACGCATCACATGAAGAATATATAGCCTTCAGCTTGCTTTGGGCACACAGATGATGTGTGAATCTGTCCATCATCCAGAATCTAAAAGGTGAATGTGGTTATTGATTTTCATAAAGGTAGATTTGATAGAAGCAAAATAAGCTCCCACTGCTTCACATTTAAAGGTTTACATCCATTTCTTATTACAGCTGACAGACACAAAGAGTTTAACTTATCTCAACTTACTAGGTAGTTTTTAAACTTGTGATCACTAAAAAATAACAAAATTCCTGTTATTAAATCCTACTGTGTTAACTGAACTCTTTATGTAGACCTTACTGTAATACGGTATCTACAGATTCCTCTTATTCCTGTAACAGAAAAGTTTCCGCTGTCAAATAAATTTTTATTGATGACTAAAATAACCTGAGTAGATCATTATCTATGTATTTGAACAATCCCACTATTCTTTTCTTTTTTTCAGAAATTGACTTGGTGGTCTCTTGCATGATAGTGTTAGGATTCCAGTTTGTGTGGGTTGTTTTTGTGTTTTCCTCTCTCCACCACCAGGTGGTGCCCTGTCCTCGTTGGGCCTCTCTGCACACCTGCGGGTCGTTGGGTCATTACAGAAGGAGTACTTGAGCAGCGGGCTGTCACTACCTCAACGCCACAGTGTTTGCCAGTTTTGGGTACTCTAGCCAAGCTGAGTCTAAACCTTAGCATTGTTTCTCTGAGTCTTATCTTGTGTTTTGTCTTTGCTCTTCGGCAGGAAGCCTTCCTGTGTAACTGGATAGCCTGGAACTTCTCCACCTGGAATGATTTAGTGAGTTCACACTGAGCAGGGGAAAACCTCCACACGATCCGTTCAAGTCCTCATCTGGAAAACCAAGTGACAGTCCGCTCCTGTACTCCTCTGGGTCCAACGTGTGTCTGCCCTGTCCGCTCTCCAACGAGTTCCCTCTTCTCTGGATTAAACCCCCACAAACTGTATTCAAGGATTAACAAAGAGCCCCCCCAAAAGTGAGTTTCTCTCCAGCATATTCAAGCCTTAGTCATTTTTCCTACAGTCCCTGAACTGATCACTGTGAACTCCCCTTCAGACTTTCTGGTTCCAGTTCACCAGTCCACTAAGTTCCAGCTTCCTCTTCAGTGTTTTTCTACTTTCAGTAAACCTGTTTAACTTTTACTCTTGGTCTCTGAGTGGTTCTCTGCATGTGGGTCAGATCTCTAAAACCAGTTATGACAATTATGCCATTTAGCTTGAATTCAGATTTTGATTGCAATCATATGAATTCAGGATGTTCTGGTAGAGCACATAATTCAAGGATCCAACACTTAAAGCACTCCCCATGCTCCTCAAGTAGCAAACTATTCCCATGTTTGACAGTATGATGTCCGTTATCTTTATGTCAAATGAAATGGGATGCTGTCCTTCCAAGACGTACACTTTTTTTTTTTTTCAAAATATATACATTTCAAAACTTTTTGGGGGTCATTAAGATATTATTTATCTTTTCTTAATGATCTTATCTTATCTTTGAAACAAAGGTAATTTTTTTTTTGTTGTTTAACAATTATTTTTTCCCCATGGAATAGGTACCATTGAGACCATTTGTATCCAGTCTTTTTCCATTTGTCAAATATGAACACTATTCTAAACTAAATCAAGTGAAGCTTGCAGCACATTAGATGCATTGTTGGAGAAATTTTGGTTAGACAAACGCAACTGTTCAATGTTTTCTTCTTTTGTTTAAAATGGAGCCTAGGCGGAAGTTCAACTGAAGAGACTAATTGCTTTCCTACCTTCACCTGCGACACAGCCAATCAGTTTTGAACCATATCTCATGGAAAGCCAATCGGCATCCAAGTTCATCTTAAAAGGCTTCCGATACGCACTTGTCTGCTCGTGTGCAGGTGGCGGATGTGTTGTATGACTTCATTCAGATGACACTGTTTCAACCCACCTCCAGCCCCTCCTCCACCTTTGTAGCTAAAGCTTCATCAGAGTGTCATTCCTCCTGGACTCTTACTGCGTTTCCTGTCTCATCTCAACCGGTCCGGCAGAAGACCGCCATGTTGAGCCTGGTTTGCCAGAGGTTTTTTCCCAACGGGGAGTTTTTCCTCTCCGCTGTTGCTTCATGCTTTCTCATCATGGACAGGTTCTCTCAACCTGTGTTATCCAACTGGACTTCCATCTTCCAGCTCCCTGAGTAAAGCTCTAGTATCAGCTCACGCTATCCACTGGATCTCCTCATAAAGCTCAGCATACCGTCTCGCAAACCAGAAATCTACAGACTGACCAACTTCATCTATCTCCACTCCACCACCAGTTTTAGGCCTGGGGGGAAACAGCCCTATTTTTTGCTCCTGTTCATGCATACCTTAAAAATTAAGCGCTATGTTTCCTGCCAAGGTCTGATTGCCAACGACAAAGTAATTGTAACAATAAATTTCTCCTAATAGTCTTTGCTCTTTGTGTGAGATTTTTTAGATTGAACTATACTAGCTTTGATTTTGTTAAGTTGTTGTCTGAAGGCTTTTTGAATGGCATTTGCTTAAGATATTTTGAGTTTCTTGGTACATGTCTTGTTTTTTAAAAGTCTTTGAGCCTAAATTATTTTAACATGTTGTTAAACGACTATGAGGGTAAAATATGATCATTTAAAACATTAAGAATGACGAAAATGAAAAGAAATCAGAAGTCTATAATGGGCAAATAAAGGTTGATTGTACTAAACCAATGCAATGAAGAAATGTGGGATACATTTTTACATCAGATAAAACAAAAAAATCTTGGTTTGATAAATAATGATTGCATTTTTGCATTTCTTCAATAAAAAAACTGCTTTCCTCTGCTGTCTATGGATTTTTTATAGATACAATACAATATTACTGTTGCTGGCTTTTGGAAAGTCCGTATATCACTCTCCCTGTGTGTTTGGAAGTTTTACCTCAGGGTGTCTTAACCCGTCTGAATCAAGAATATAAATAAGTACAGGATCATGACTCTGCTGTCATGCTCCATAAGCTTGATGTGTGGTCTATTTACCTATCAAACTCCAGAGGAATATTTACAGGTTAGAACCTTATTCTAGGCTGCCATCAAGCTGAGAGTTTGTTGAGACTCAATAAAGTACAACAGGATATCTTTATGTTTTTCTTTCCCACCCCATTAATAATGTTCACTTGATGTTTTTACTGTCAGACATTGTAGTTTGCCATCTGATGGTAAATGATGGCCATCACAGTGTTTTGTTTTGTTTTTAGCAAATTTCCAGAGTTGCAAACAGGTTATCCATTGTTTGCTTTGAGGTTTAATTGATCTCGAGCCAGATTTGCCACTCATGCTGTGTCTAATGTGTGATTCATCTAAGCACGTTTGTTTCACACTGCGTCTGTCTCACCCCCTGCGGAGTGAAGGAATTTCTGTATGATGAGGCTGCTGCTGTGTGGATTGCCTACACTCCTAAGCAGTTTACCGTTCTGGTGAGAAATTGGGTATGAATCTCATTTTAATATCTAGTTTTTGATTTTTATTCAAACTTGGTATTGTTTTACTCAGAGGGAATGATTGCACTGCAAATAACCCATATGAAGTTTGAATTTATTGTTGATTTTCTAAAATTTTGACCTGGAAAGATTCACACCTGCAGACTCAAATATATATATATATAGAACCCAACTGATATTTGTTTTTCTGACATTAAATAAGCTTTAGAGCATAACTGTATTCTTTTTTTCGAGAAGGCTTAGTGTTTTGAATGCCATTTGAGTGCTAACAGTGACAATATTTCCTTATATATCTCAATTTGAAAGCCAGTGGACAGATACTAAGGGTGTTGTTTTGTTGCAACTGTTGTGTCCCTGTTTCTGTCTTCCAATTCAATCTGTCCAAATAAGATTAAAAAAAAGACAAAAAAGAAATGTTAGGATGCTTCAGAATAACCTAGAAACCACCAAGCCTCAAATCAGCCATGTACTGCAAACTTCTGAAAGACCATTATCTGATGTGAGTTGCCATGGATTCAAAGGTGCCTACCAAGAAAGAACCCCTGACCAGAAAACACCATTTATCTGACTAAATGTGTAGCTGCAGAGATAGACAGGCCAAATTCCTTTGAGAGAAAAGTTTCAGGTCTAATAAGGAAAAGAGTTAAGTATGTAGCCCAGGGTTCCTACAGCATAACGCAAGTTAAATTCAAGACTTTTTAAGACTTTTTAATGCCACTTGAAATAAAAATGACCAAATTCACAAGAAACACAAGAAAAATCGCTTCCGACAACTTAACCCAAAGGTTTATTATAACATAAACCACTGCACGAATGTTTCAAATTTTGAAAAGCTTCCCATACAGGAAGAAAGCTAAAAACACACAAATGACAGATATATTTTAACAATTATTTAACTGAATTCACAAATTTTGTTTTGCAGAGACAAATGTGGAACAAAACCGAGAAATACCGGCTGTTTCTCGGTAACTCGATTTTGACGCTTTGTGTTTCGTGCTTCGCATGTGCGACTGCACTGCCTTAATTCCCATCGTTCTGGGCTTTAATGACTTCTTGCACAAAATACACTGTGCTCATGTATGTTCCCTGGTACTGGTTTTATCTATCGGGACGGAGCCATTAATGGCAAGCCATTATTTCTTTTTTTATGAAAAAAAAAATAATAATTGTCAATTTTTATGTTTTATTTAGATTACAAAAAAAATCGTAATAAAAATAATCCCATTTATGATGTTTTAAAAATTAAGACCTACGAAACACTGATTTAAGACATTTTAATACCAATAGGGGGTTTTCAGTGACGTCACTGGCCAGCTCCCGGTCCGCCATCTTGGGTGGCATATTATCGTATATTAAATATATCATGTCGCGAATAGATAAGTACGCCAGCACGCTAGAGCCACCAGATCATCGAACATATCTGAGGAAATGTTCGGTGATCGACCATATGGACCCCTATGCCCTCCACGGTGCCTTGTTTAGCACTAATCCAGATGATTGGCCAAATGTAGAGCACAGTAACATAGTTCATTACCCGGTGTTCAGTGAAAACCCTCTGCACACTCTGGAGGAAATGAGAGCGTACAAGGGTCTAGAGGCTCACAACCAGTTCATATCTGGTTGGGTACGAGATGTCGAAGTGATGTACATGAAGGAAATCGCCATCATACGTGGACGGGTGAGTTTAAATAAGATGGTAAAAATGAAAACAATCCGACGCAGGGCTCGCTATGCTAGGTGGCTAACGGCCGGCGGTGCGCGAACAGTTCCAAAGCTACAAGTCCTTGGAGTCTCATGTGCAGTTTACGAATGGATGGGTTCAGGAGCTGCAGCTCATAAAGCCAGCAAACAGTGCTAACCGTTAGTGCTAACAACCACTCAGGCATGTAATGTACTTTTAACTAGCTGCTATGTGTTTCAAAGGTTTGGTTAGTAACGTTAACTGCCAAACCTCCCTAAACCCTCCGGGTTTTTCACATATTTGAGCCTTTTCCCGCTGGTTGAAATCAAGTTAAGGTGAAATTAATCAAATTAAAACACGGCAGAGAGAGGGAGTCCAGTACGCGGTAGTCATAGGCAGTAGTCTGAGTAGCGGCGGCGGAGACGGTCAACATTGCGGCCACGGAAAGTAATACGTCATGACGCCCAAGCCCTATTATTAATATATTCTTACATGTTTTAAATGCTTGACAGTTAATTACCTGTGACAAAGTGAGCACTGCAGACTCTGGCGTATTCCAGCTTAACACCGTCCAAATCGGACCTGGATATCCGTGTCAGCCATAGGTGACGGCGTTGTTCAGATAGCTGTTTTGTTTTTTCACATTGATTCACGATTACGGCTGGTATGCGATAGAAAGAGCGTTGATCTCCACCTCCACGGGCCGTGCAACCAACAATTACACACGATTTCACCATTTTTCACTGTCAATACTGCCTAAGGCTGCCACCCAATATGGCGGACGCGCTGAGTAGTCACGTGAGCGCGACGTCACATGAAAACCCCCTATTAAGGCCTTCGTTTTATTTTGAAGAATTCAATGCCTTTTAAGACTTATTAAGGACCCGCAGGAACCCTGGTAGCCACAACAACAAAAAAAATCTTCGCGAAACATAAAACACCTTTTACCCATAAAGAAATATGGAAAAAGGTAGAAGCTCATAAGATGGCTATTTCAGGCTATTTTGGTCTATGGGAAACTATAAATCCTAAATCCTTTTCTCAGATCATCAGAGAAAAAGGTTTTAACACCATGAACCTAAACAGACATCTTTAAATAAATGTTTATGAAAATGTGTACAGTGTGTATAAAGCATCTGAACCTGAATATCATGTTGTTTCTGTGAGATCAAGAGAAAATCTGAAGTAAAATCAAAATTGTTCTCTGATGTAATGTTTAAAATAATATCTCATGACAGTTTAGTCTTGCATAATCGTTCTAATCAGGAAAAACATGTTTCAAAAAAGTCATTCAAAGCTCAAAATGAACAGGACATTGGTGGCTGTGTGCAATCTTTTAACCAGAACTGTACATGAAAACGGCCAGTCAGCGTTGGGACTTATTGACATGGCTTTGCATAAGACAACATGCTTTGTTGTATCAACCGGGAGCTGTAGTCTAATACGTTTAAAAAGCTTGTTGTTAATCAAAGCTGAAGGATTACAATGGATTTTAGTTAAGCTTTCATTTCCATACACGAGACTTGAATACAGTTCCTGTTCGTTACTGTTTCTTTTTTTTTTACCTTATGCTAAGGAGAGATGAGCTTCTGAAGGACATTAGGAGTAGAGACTGACACGGGAGTTGATTTTCACTCCTGTCCCGTCCCACTCCCACAGAAAAAAATGGTGTCCCGTCCCGATCCTGGGCCAGAGTAGAAATCTAAATCCTGTCCCGTCCCACTCCTGGTGAAATTACTCCCACTCCCATCCCGCTCCCATTCAGAATGACTCCCGCTCCTGCACCACTCCCATTCTTGTTGTTTTTGAGCGTGGGTGAAAAACTCAGAGCGGAAGTTACTATTGGTTTGCTCCCGCTCCCGTCTGCTCCCGTTAATGTTTAATCCTGTACCGTCCCAATCCCGTGATCGTTACTAATACTGACTCCCATCCCATGGGAATCCCACGGGAATCCCGTGACCCGTGGGATTCCCGAAAAAATGTCAGTCTCTAATTAGGAGGCAGGTTGAGCAGTGCCTTTAGCTCTGTATAAGACATACAGTTAGTGATGTGTGGTTGTTACTCAGCTAAAATTGGGTAACAGTTAGGGAAGATTGCCTCAGAAGATTGATTGGAACTTGGTTTCTAATCACTGTCTCTATCTTTCTATTTGGTATTGTGCTGAGGGCTGAGAATATGACACATGTCGAACAGCTGCAGGACTGATTTGCTCATACAGTCATGTTTCTCAAAAGTTTAGCTGCAGAGAGAGGACATAGATTATTGTATTTCTGGATTTCGAACATGTTATGAGTGTTGTGTAGAATAAAATTCCTTAAAGTTTGGGAAGCTTGCCTGAATCTGGTGCCTACTCATCAACCCTCAGGCAGACCCTGCAACAACCCAACACTGTTACATTACTTACCAATAACTGCTGAACCACTCTTAACAGGACGGTTATTCACACTAAAACTGTCCGGTAATTATCCTATTAACAGCAATAAAACTGTTTTTAATAAAACATTTTTTTGAAAATGCAGTAATTGATCTATCTCTTTAATATTGCATATACCAATATCTCATAATCCTTTGGACCCTAGTCCAACTTGGAATGTGCATGCATGGAAAAGCTCATATGCTTTATTTAATACATTAATGCAAAAAAAAAAAAAAAAGTCACTGCTTTTAAGGGCCTCTTGGTCATGACATTGACTGAGGAGAAGACCAAGGAAGGTATTTTTGGTTGCATAAAAATTACGGGGCCTTGGACACAGGAATTTTGATTTGTCACTGAACAGTCATTCTTCCTCAATTATTCCATTCATGCAAGTCCTGCTGCACTGCCAGTTTAGCTACAGATTCAAAGTTAAATTATTTATTCAAAGTAAATTGCAATTAACATAGTCATAGAGGTAACACTCTAACACCTTCTGCAATTTTAACACTCTTCTTAAAAACATGCAAAAGACAAATCGGTATAATCATTAAAATCTATCATTGAAATGTTGCAAGAACTATGATTTTGATATTTTTCTTTTTCCCAGAGAAATCACCCATATCCAGTGAAGGGTTACATACTTGACCCCTACAAATTGGATTTTAGGTGAAAGACTAGTGCATGATTTTGAAGGTTTTTTTCATTTCTTTCACAATTGAACAAACCAAAAAAGCTTTAAAGATGGCCTTCAATGCAAGTATTTATCTTTATTGAAATAAAGTAAGGCAACTGGTTGCACAATTATGTATTTAGAGATGATCAATGCACAGAATGCATGTTCTACTTTTTGAATTAAAAAAAGATTACAAATTACATATTTATGTAAAACTTTGTTTTAATGAGACTAATAGTGAAAAATTCAAGGGGTTTGAAACCAACGAATACAAGAAAGTGAGAAGAAAACATTAACACAACAGTTTTTTTATTTTTTCTTCTTGATAACCTGTAAAAAAACAACATTGACTGAAGAAAGGTAAAAGTGTAAATGTTTAATTTTAGCTAAATCTTTTAATCTTGTTTTTTTTTTTTTTCTTTTTTTTTCTCTATGCATGCGCCATGCATTCAATTTTTTTAGAATCATTTTTGGGATTGTTTTCTGCTTTCCTTTTTAGAATAACACAAAGAACCAAACAGAAAGTAAAGGAAATGTCAATCTTAAAACTGGAGAATAAGCCTGATGTGCAAAATTACTTTTGACTGATTTGAAGAAGAAAAAAATAATATTATTGACTGAGTGAAGAATCCCCCCTTTATAGTCATGGAAACTGACTGATGAGGCCAAGCACTCTTTTTATGCTTTTTGATCTGATTCTCCTGTTAGGCATGATATTTTTCCTTCTAGTCATAGCACACATCTCCCAAGCTCTCAGCATGAATACTTCTTTTCTTTAAAGCAGCTCACTGATCATTACTAAGACCTTGTGCATCACATGCCTCTGTAGGTCTGACATGTTAGTCTCTTCTGAATTACCATGGATACTGTCTTGATCCTGATCAACAGAATTTAAGTTTCACTGAATTCTTTCCTTAATAAGTTTTAGGGGTTGCAAACGTTTTTCTTTTGTACATAAAAAAGAAAATATTTGAGATATTCTGATTCATTTGAAACAATTCTGGTGTTGGGTAAATTATAATATCACTGAATAATTTCATGAATTTATTTTTCGGCAATTATGGCACATAGCTAATGTGAATGAAATTCAATTTCCAGACAAATAATATTTTTAGGTTAAATATAAAAAAAAAACATTCTATAAAGAAAAAGTCATTCTTTATGAATTGTGTACTTGTATGGTACAAAGATGCACTTACACTAATACTTTGTCAGGACTTATTTTGCTTGAATTACTGACTCAGTGCAGTGTGAAGGCAATCAGTATGTGGCTCTCCTGAGCTTTTAAAGAAGATCAGGTTGTACTCATATTGGGCTTTAGTTCATGTGCACTGTGGGATGTGGTATCTCTCACCTTCTTCTTGGATTCTTCATAAATGTGGATTTACTAGCCAAACAATACTATAGATGGCATAGTCATTAAACCATGCTTTAGTACTTTTGGCAGAGTGGGAAGATACAAAATCCAGCTGGGGAAAGAAAGCATTCCCATAAAATTGCAGAGGAGAGGTAAGACTAATATAATGTAAAATGTCCTTAGAGATGGCTGCTGCACTGACTTTGGACTTGATAAAACACAGCAGTCCTGTTTAATATAAATCCATCCATCCATTATCTTTAGATTTTTCAAAATTTGGTAAAACGGGGTATGAAGCAACAAACCTACATGTAACTATATATCTCCAGAAAAGGCCTCCGACTCCTGCTGGGGAATCAAATCCAAGAGATACAGTTAAAAGAATTTCTTCCATGCCAAAAGGGTCTTCGGCCAAGCACATTTTCTACCCCTTATACCAGGGGTAACCAATTAAATATCAGCGGAGTCCGAATTAAGAAAATCAACAACCAGTAAAGGTCCGGAGACATTATTAATTCTAATCTGTTACTTTAAACAGAATTTAACACTGAAATAAAATTAGGGTTTTTTAGTTTGGTATATAGACAATTTCCTGATTCACATATTTTATAAAACACCTGAACTCACAGTTTTTTACTTTAATTTTTTTCTTGCTTTTTATGGCTTAATGAGAGCAGTGGGCTTTAAGCTGACCTGCATGGCAGCCATTTAAACCTGGGTTTAAAGCCATTCTCAAGAACATGTCAAGGTGCTCATTTTGAGCCTGCATTGATATTTATTTTTGATGAGGTTCATGGTGCGTAATCCTGCTTCACAGCAGTAGGTTGAGCCAAAGATACTCAAAATGTGCAGGGTCATCTTTAAGCACACCATTTCACTTTTCTGTCACCAGTTCACCGCAGTTCTTCCAGCAGTCAACAATTTCTTTCTTTGTATCACACGTAGCCTGGTCCCAGATGCTTTGGAGGGCTTTATCGTACAAACAGGAGAAGGTGCACAAGTGAAGTTAGACAATGCTGTCAGACAACATGTCGGACAAAGTTTAGGTATTCCATTGATCCAAGGGAATATATTGTGCATGGTGGCTTGGTGACCACCTCCATGTATGAAGAGGCGTGCATATCTGGTTAAGCAGATAACAGGACGCAAATCCTCTTTGGTTTTGGAAAGTTCTCACTGAAGCTAGGGCAACCACTCTTCCTCATAACTCAAGGACCTTAATTTCTGAATAAAATGCAACATTATATACCACATTACCAATGAGCAACATCCCAGTCATTTATTTCTTATAACCCAAGTAGGAAACTTCTTCTGTTGTGGTTGGTTTAAGAGTGGTTTATGAAAGTGAAATTGATAGTTGTAGCAAATGTAATGTTTACATTTGTACAGAGTACCAACGTACAATGTAGATACCATGCACAATGTAGGTTCAATTGTACATGTACAGACTAACCAACATACATGTAGGTTAGAGTAACCCTAAACTCTTATTGCTTTTACAATCTTTTCTAAAACTGTTTTTCCTTACCCTCATTTCTCAACAAATTTAGGCAGATGTAACTGTTAAGGTGGCAGACAGACAGAAGGAGCACAGTAAGTTGACAAATTTATTGAAAATAAACCAAAACCTCCGGGTGGTCATGTGAAAAAGTGGACTGATATTACCAGAAAACAGATGATAAAGCCCCAAACACATCAAACATGAATTTGCATCCTATCTGACAAAAAAATGACGCTTGGCACTCATTGAGATTGAATGGGGATGATTACACTCAACACCATTTTTGGATGGGGGGTTAACTAGCTCTGACTGAGCCCAGTCTATTTTTGATGGACTGTCGAGCAGCTCAGGGGGAATTTCATAGGTCAGACAGGAAGAAAGACATAGTTGAAAAGTAAAACATAACCACTTAGGGGTAAGTGCAAAATATATATATATATATATATATATATATATATATATATATATATAATCACAAGGGAAAACAGTCAGGTTTAATAAACCTGACAATCAACAAAACATTTAAATAAATAGTATACCTTACCTATTATAGGAGTTATAGAAGAACAGAAATGGATAAAGTAAAATAATGATCCTTTTTAGGCCTAAAATACCCCCAAAACAAAACAGCAGAACAAAGGATAGTACAGGACATGTGCAGCTTATCTAAGCCCTCTTTATGAAAAAAAAAAGAAAATAAATTAAAAAATCTTCACAGATAGCTCTCTGATAATCACCTCTCACTGCCTTACTCCATTCCTTTATGAACCATCCCACAGCCTTTATTGCTGCATTTTCATTTGCTTTAAATGTATGCACTGCAAAAAATTGAAATCTAGATATGTCATTTTCCTTTAATATAAGTACATTATCTATTGAATTAAGAGGGAAAGTGGCACATTTCCAATGGAACAAGACAAATTACATTTGAAATAAGAAAAAACAATTACATTGTCCTATTTCAAGTACATATTATCTATTTATCTTATTTTTAGAGTAAAAATACTCATGACATTGGCAAATCATCTTATTTACCTACTTAAATTAAGGATAAATACACCTACTTTAAGAGATATTTACATATTTCTGAATAGTTTTTGCAGTGTGTCATTGTCATGGGCACTTGAACTCCTTTCCTTGTGTTTATGAACATCGTATGAGAAAAGCCCTGGGACTGAAGTGTTCTACATTTAACAGGACGTAAAATGCACAATTTTATTTTGATTGCTTTGCATTCCCAAACATGATGATACATTATGATCTTAACGTAGTTAATTTAGCTATGATCACTATAATAACTTCATCTTTATCATTATATGTCACACACGTCATATTAATCTGACACAGACAGCCTAATATTACACGATATACACTATCACGTTTATCATGTATATGATAAAAGTGAGAGTTCTTTGTTGTGAGCACATATATATTTATGTAATGTAAATCTGGTTGTATTACTTTTTTAGTTATTTATGGAAATAGCTGTTGATTTGGAACACATTAACGATAATCTATTTCAAATGCATGGTCATTGTGCATACCACGGTCAAATTTGATTCATTCTGGTAGGCCTAGGGGATTGCTGGAGGATTACCAAGATTGGGGGATGGGGTCCATGGGATAGTATTTTGTCCTTAAGTGAATATTATGAATAAAGCAATCAATAAAATATAACACATATAAAAGAGCTGACAGGAGTTTTTCAATTACATACAAATTCTGGATATTACAGAAAAATTTTCTTTTTTTGTTATCATTTACTGTCATTTAAATTTACTAATCTTATAACAATACATTTTTGGCACTAATTACTCTATGGTTATCTTAACAGTATTCTTTACATTAATAGTGTATCCAAGTAATGATATATTTTACAACCTGTACCTCATAAATTATCTGATGTTATATAGTAGAATTTCACTTTTCAGAGAAATTCAGGGGGGAGTGTGCAGAAGAACATAGTTCAGCATTTGATTTTAGGAGAAAAGTTAAAGATGTGAATTCAGGGCAACAAGTTGGTATAAATTCTCAATCATCCAATTCATGGCAACCGCAAAACAGGCTTAATTTGGAGGCAACCAGACTTTTGTTCAGTTTTTCTTAAGATTTTCAAGATCTATCCAAAAGTTTCTGTTAATTCTGTTGGGTCCCAGTAGTAAACTGTAGTTGGTGATCATGTTTTAAGCACCATGGACATCTATCCTCCTAAGCTCATTCCAAGTCAGATGCAAATCAATGATCAGCCTGTCATCCACCTGAGATACTGGGTATTTTGAGTGGATGGGGTATGTGTTTGGCCATTTGAATCATAATGCTTTTGCATTTTATTTTTTGGAATGATTTTCAAAGAACGGCAGATGATAGATGCTTGGAAGCTAAAACCGCAATCCTCACATTTTTTTTCAGCAAAGGCTTCCCTTTTAACAAGAAATGGCTGCCTTCACCTTGTATAAACCACCCATCCTCTCTATCCAAAATCTGAACATTTTGGTCATCAAATGAGTGTTAGTGTCTTTGTTTGGTTACTCCAGTATAGGAATCCAAACTGTCCTTGTTGCACTGGACCACATAAACAACATTGATTTAAAAAAAAAAACATTTTGAGGGGCAACGTCTTTGAGATTGACTTTACAATTGACTTGTATGTTATGTTTAAAGAAAATACGTCTGTTTATTTTTTCATAAACTACGCATATGGAATTATGATGTTTTTTGCGTCTCTCTTTTTCTCCTTTGTGTTTGTTCTTCCTGCTAGATTTCTTTTGGCCAACATAACAAATGCACACTTTAGATAAGCTTCAAAAAATGGAGAGTAATTGAGGGGATATTGTCTCTATATTCTGCAAACAGAAAGTTTTATGTTCCATTGGGTGATGCAAGTCAAAATGAAGGTATTTTTCCATATGTGAGGGTTTTTTGTAAACCCCAGTTAAGACTCTGGTCTCTCCCTGCACTAGATATTTGCCATAATGGGTGAAAATGGGGAGCCCATGGCACACCCATGTTTCTTTTGGTGAAGCTCTCACTGCTTTTGAAATATGTACTCAATAGGAAGAGATCCAACAACCCAAAGTGTCACTGGTTACTAGTATCATAACTTTCGTTCACTATTCCACTGAAACTTTTATCTGCTAGTTTCTGTTTGTTCCTTTGTATTGTCTTGTCACAGAAATTTCCTGTACGAATAAACATGCCTTTCCATGAATAAATATAATGTAATGTAAAACTTTCAATTTAGTTTATTAAAATTTACCTGCAAGCTTGATCTAATTAGAAAAACTATATTTTATTTACTGAAAGTATCTAAATAGAATATATACTTTTTAAAGGTCACTTTCAGAGAGACTTTCCAGAGTGATTCACTCACTGAAACAATATGCTAAACATCTGGTTTGTCATTTTAGTGTTTGACCATGACAGATTGTTGACTTATCTATTCCATAAATATTTGTTTATGTGATAAGCGTTGAGTAACTTAGAATTACCGTGTCTTTTCCTGAAAATTTTTACATACATCGCTCACATGAGTTGGTCAATTATTCTGTCTCTAAATAAGAAGGGCAATTGTGTTTGTTCAGATGCTCATTTAGGCACCATTTAACTTATTCAAATTCAAATCAGACTTATTTTGTACAAAGTGAACAAGAGTAATCAAAATTCAATTCCTGTACAGGTTTATTATCTTATTCATGAACAAACATGAGAAATTATTTATTTGGTTCCAGAATAGGAAAGTTTGAGGTTAGAAAAACAACATTTTAAAATGAGAATTTTATCATTTAATTGTTTTTAATATATTATAGAGCATACATTTGAGACTCAAATGAATGACCTCACTGTGAGCCAACAGGTAAGGTTAGCATAAAGGTTTATTCAATTTAAACACCTTTTGCATTTTTTAGAAGCCCCTGATCTTATTTAGAAATGAGTGAACCTAAGAGTAATAGTTTGTAGTAACATTTTGAACAAGAAAGCTCAGGAAAGCACTGATGATCTGACAGTAGCTGAACTAGTTAGGAAACAGATAATGGTGATTGATAAGTGACCTGTATCTTATGTTATCTTGGATAGTAATGATGAGGTGATGAGCATGATCATCATGGAGCACCCATGGGGTAAGAGGAGTTCCTAGGTGACTAATGCTGCTGTGGTCAGAACCAGGGTATGGCAACAAGATCAGAAGAATCATCTGTTATAGGCTTGGGGTACATTTCATGCACATGCTTATATGTAAAATAAAGAAACAAAGAATAAATATTCACTAGACATTGAAACTATCTATCAGTTTAAAAGGAAATGTCAAAGATATATTCATTAGTTCAGGCTGATGTTGGTAAATTGTGTTCAGTTAGTAAAGATCCTTGCTTTGTTTCCAGACAGTGACGGTGGTAGACTGCTGGAGTGTGGGCAGGCAGCAGGGTGGTGATGGAGTATGGAGCAGTTCTGACAACAGGTCCAAGGGAGCAGCAAGAGAAGCAGTGAAGACATCAACTCTCAGGGCTAGGAGACTGTAAACCGAGGCAAAAGGCGAATGAGTGTTGCGTAAATAATTACCACAATCTTTCTCACTACGATTTTGATACTCCAATTCTTTGATTTCTGGCATTTTTCTGGAACACAGCTGGTCAAGCTATCAAAGTCTGATGACACAAATAGCAGCTAATTTTTGACAAATGGAGTACACAGGTGTAATGCAATGATTATTGACATCAAGGACCAATGTCCATACTGGCTTTCTTGAAATAGTGATGGAGGAAGATGCAATTTAACTTGGCTCAACTCTCCTTTCAAACTGTGGGGAAATTCCCCTCTCATAAGACCATTGCTTGTCTCATCCTCTTATGCCACAAACCTCCCATCAAAAGCTGATAATGGCTTTTTATGTGCTCAACTCTGAGTGGACCTACTCAGAGTTTATTAAACTAACTCACAGCAGCCTTTTTGACACTGAAAACTCAGAGTTTCCTACCTCAGCCTTGGGTCTTTCTGCAGGTAGTTTGTATGTTCTCCATGTGCATGCGTGGGTTCTCTGGCTTCTTCCCACAGTCAACAAACATACCTGTCAGATTAATTGCTCTCTCTAAATTGTTTTTAGGTGTCCATGGTTATACGTCTTTGTGTGTCTCTGTGTTGTCTGGCGACCTGTCCAGGCTGTACCCTGCCTCTCGCCCATAAGCAGTTGGCTAGTTAAAGTGGTAAGTCACCCATCCTGTAAAGAGGAAACCTGGGTTCATATAACTGCTGGGGGGAATGTGTTGGGATCTGGAGCTGTACCACCTTCCTCCAGCAGAGTGCGCCGTGGGTCTCCTGGAGCTGGAGTCTTCCAGCACACCTGAGACGCATCTACTCATCAGGAGACCTCCCCTTTATAACCAGCTGCCAGACCTTACTTCGACGCTGCAGTGTTGACCTTAGTTTGGTTAGCAACCTGAGCCTAGAAACTGAAAGAATCTTAGTTGTCTCTAGAGAGAGATCAGATTCTAACTCTCTTCTGTTTTTGCCTCACAGGAAACCTGTCTCTAGCCTGAAGCTCTGGATGAGATTAACCTGCCAATCTGCCCTAGTGAGCCTAACCTGAAGATTCCTATGTGGATTCCCCTGCTGCTCTTAGTGAAGAGCTGGAAACTCTGATCAAGGTCTGCCATTCAAAGTCAGAAGCTAGACGCTGCAGCTGCTCGTGTACTCTGCTGAACAAACAGTCTCTGGACCCAACGGTTCCCTCTCTCTCAAAGAGAAGCCCGGATTCAGTCAAGGTAGAATTCTGAATTATCAAGGACTTATAACTCATCTGCCTGTCTTCTAATCAAACTATCATCTCTGCAGACTTCAGTGAACCAGCCCGGACCAGTTCCAGACCCTGTACATTATCTTGTGTGTTGAAACATTCAATAAACTCTGTTAAACTTTTACCCAGCCTCCGTTGTGTTCTGCATGTGGGCTAAGAACCTTAAACCCATCATGACAGAATGAACTTCCAGTGTGGGTCTTTAGGCAAGACCCTTCACGCTAATGCCTGCTTTGGGGAGTGGCCAAGGGCATTGCGCTAATCTGGAGAATCCGGATTAGCGCAATGCCCTTTATTAGTGATGAATCCAGAGGTTCTGAGTTCAAGCCCCACTCCCACGGACTGACACTCTGGGTCCCTGAGCAAGATCCTTAACCCCACTCTGCTCCCTGGGCGCTGCACAATGGCAGCCCACTGCTCCCCAAGAAGATGGGTTAAATGCAGAGTTCATTTCGTTGCTCTGTACTTGTGACAGTGTAATGACAATAAAAACGCTGGAAATAAACAGATGGAGATAGGCAAAAAAATAACATAAAATTAGCCCCGGATCAATGCTTCTATGTTTCTTTTGTGTGTCTGCCTCTGCCTTCTTAAACCTCCAGTGAGTCACAGCAGAAGGCTGCTCTCACTGAGCCTGGTTCTGCTGGACGTTTCTTCCTTTAAAAGGAAGTTTTCTTCTCTCCATTTGCTACTTGTCTTCTCGGTGAAATTGTTGTAAAGTAACCAACACTATCCATGTGAGTGTCCACTCTCGCCATTTGCTCTTTCAGGAGGAGTGATGCTGCAAAGTCTGTTACTTTGTACGATCTGCCAGGTTTCCCTAGATGGAAAGGTCTTAACCAATCTGTCTTTTTGATTTAACTGAATTAATTCTGAAAGGGCTGTGAGAGAATGTTTTGTGAATTGGCATTATAAAAATAAACTGAATGAATTTTCCAATTGATCACATCTACATTATTTTATTTAATGAATAAAACAGAAATAGACGATTCTAAAAGTTGGATTTGAAATTGATATTTTTACTATTGTCTTTATGTTTTTTCAATAGAATCTTGTAATGGCAGTTCAGACATACCATATAGATAAGCAGTTTTACTGTATGGGCCTAATCAGTTTTACTCTTTCAATGTCAAACTTGGCAGGCCCTGTAGTATTATATTCTCCTTTAAGAAATATCTGTAAATCAGCACTCTATAGTCTTTCATAAATTTAATAAGGGGAAGCAATTGCGTTTGAACTACATGTCACCCTGAGCTTAGAACAGATCCAAGACAGTCAATGTGTCTATAAAGAGATTAGAAAACATCTAAGCCAATCAGAGGCAGGTTGGACAACCAGTCCACAGAAGAAACATCAGTTTGGAAAACTGTCAGCTGAAGCAGTGAAACTCAAACAAAAATAACATACAAAATATTCTATACAACGGTAAATAAATACATACCACGAGCCAAAGCTCCGGCATGGCACTATAATTTAAGATTAAATTGTCTGTTGCTGTATTTGAATTTGGGTTAAAGAGGACTAATATTTGTCTAAGATTATTATAAGGCACAGCAGGTTCACGTTGATATAAACTGCAAAAATAGTTTTTCGATATGAGCTAGGGATTGCTGATATTCTTAGCTTATATACAACCTCATAAGTCCAAAAATAAGGACCAATTCTTCCATACTTCTATTTTTGTCTATAGGCACAGGTGTTACATGAGGCCGTTCGTGTCAGGTTTGCTTCAAAACCCAAATTCTAATCCAGCATATATATCTTTGGGGGGAAAAAATAAACTTGCCTTTTTGTTGAGGTGTGTGGTTGAACTGTGTTAAAACCTGAAGGAAAATCACCAAGTAAATGTCTTGCCTGAGTAATATTGCCAAAGGGGTGTTTTTAATGCAGCTTGTGCAGCATGATATTTTTATCCTGCACCCTTCTCTTAGGCCAGCATAAAAATTTTAAAGGGTCCACAGTCTTTTCCGTTTTCCCCTAGAGACATTAAATTATAACTGATGTTAAAGCAACTAAACTAAGATAATTTAAGGTTCTTCATCATATAGATCTTCAAACAAAAATATAAGCTTCTTTTCTAAATCTGGGCACATAAGTGAAATGAACTTAAAACTCAGGGTGTTAGTAAATTACAAGTCTTATTTTAATTTTGTCATAAAATGTCCAATGCAGAATAAAACCCCCTCAGCTGTTCACCAGCATTCTTCTCCTTCTTGAACTGCCATGTTTTATAAATATCCATAACTGTAAGTCTAGATTAATTTAGCAATCTAACTCTATGGAAAAAACAAGAAAAACGTATTTGACTAATTTGTAATTTTACATTATTGCTTGAATGAGGTGACAAATCCTGTCTGTACTTTGCTTGGCTGAGAAGGGTTACTGCACCATGAAGGGTACGGTAGAGGATCAACTCGTGTTGAGGCAGAGTTTTCTTCAGGGATAAAGACATGAGAGAGCAGTAATTAGAAATAACTGCTGCAAAACAAGCCTTAAAATGTCAGACATTTGTGTGAACTAGCTTTGATAATTTTTTCTTGCCATGTCTTCAAGCAATCCAAGCATTAAACACATGGGAATACAACCTTCCAGTCCATATTGGAGGTGTTGGAGATAACATTCATGTGGTTTATAAAAAGCGGAAAACTACTGCCTATAACATTTCTATTTCTTAAATGGAATAAAAGCTGTACCAAGATTAAATCGACTGGACATATTCCTGGGGATTATAACTGGCATAGAACAGATAAAAGAATCTTCAAAACATCATAAAAACAATAACAAAATCTAGTATTAAGTGGTTTCAAGAATTACATATTTTACTAGTCAGCAAATATTTACTCACTAATGACTATCTAATAAGGAAAGATAAAAATAGCTAGACAGACAAAATAAAATGACTCACAAAAAGGAACAACACTAATTAATCTACAAACTAATACTAAACATGAAACATTTATGAACAGGGGTCCATTTCACAAAGAAGGTTTACTGGAAACTAAGTTTTCCGAACCTGAAGTATTTCAAACTCTGACTTTTCCATTTAAAGAGAGTTTACTCAACCTCTGTTGTAGTCGCCATTGTAACATTCTCCTCAGAGCTAACCAGGTCAGGAGCAGGTTTTGCTCAGTAAACTAAGAGTGTTGTTTGTCTCTGCTCTCCTTACAGCCAATAAATTTTTATGTCCTGATTTAGTACGATTTTTGTCATAGCTTTGTGCATAAAAAAAAAAAAATATATAATTCACCAAACACTGAATGTCTCTTTGATGAGGATCTTATTAAAGAATGATTGGGATTTTTTCGCAGAGAATTAAATATGCCTTTATATATGTAGTGTTATGGTTTTGGATCAGTTTTAGTTTTCTTTTGAGTTTTCATCCATCCATCCAATTTCTTCCGCTTTTCCGGGTCCATGTCTCAGAGGCAGCACTCTAGGCAAAGGTGCCAAGACTTCCCGATCCACAAACACTTCCTCCAGCTGCTCTGGGGTGACCCCGAGGCAATACCAGACCACCTCAGAGACATGGTCCCTCCAGCGTGTCCTGGGCCTTCCACAATGCCTCATCCCAATGGAATTAGCCTGGAACACCTCCTGAGGGAGGCGACCAGAGACATCCTGGACAGATGCCTGAGCCAATTCAGCTGGCTCCTTTCGACGTAAAGGAGACTCTACTCCAAGCTGCTCCCAGGTAACTGAGCTCCTTACCAGATCAAGAAGAGTGCGCCCAGCCACCCTGTGAAGGAAACTCATTTCGGCCACTTGTATCCTTAGTCATGTCCTTTCGGTCATTACCCAGATCTCATGCCTGTAGGTGAGGGTGGGAACCTAGATTGATCTCTAAATCAAAAGCTTTGCACCCCGACTCAGCTCCCTCTTCACAGCGACAGTCCTATACAGCGACCGCATCACTGCAGACGCCGCATCGGTCCGTCTGTAAATCTCACTCTCCATCCGTCCCTCACTGGTGAACAAGACCCCAAGATACTTAAACTCCTCCACTTGAGACAAGGACTCTCCACGGACCTGGAGAGGGGAATTTTCATTTCTTTCATTTACATTTTATTTTATTCTTGTTGTGTTTTCTTGTTGTTGTTTTTTTGTTTTTTTTTGTTTTGTTTTTTGCCCTGTGCCCCCCTTGTGACAGTCTTCTTCGTCTAGCTCCCTCCTAGTTGCTTCCATCAGCTCATTAGCCCAGTCTTTGTTCTGTCTCCCATATAGAGTCTCCCTGTGCAGTTCCTTGGTGCTGGTTTCTCGCCATTTCTCTGCTCCTCATATATGTTTTCCCTGACGTCTCCTTGTTTTTGGTGTTTCTGTATTTTTGGACTTTTGCTTCAGTTGTCACCTTTGTGTTCTTAAATCTGCAAGAAACCACTTCAGCTTCCGTCTTTGCATTTGGGTTCTCTTCAAACCTCCACTCAACCTGACATGTCCTTCATTACTTTCCACTCCTTTGTAGTTTTGCGCTGTTTGTCCTTAAACAGATTCTCCATCATTTTTTTCTTTTCTTCAATAAAATCTCCAGTTCCAGTGGGTGAAATAGGCACTTCCGGCTGCCTGTTGTCACGGTGACTTGTCGATTCGTGTCTCCACTGATAATGGCTTTTTAAACTCGTCATGTCTGTAAAGGTACTGTGGAGAATTTTCTCTTATTTTAGATTAGAAAAAAAAAATGCGAGTGCGAGAGCATGCATGGGCTCATTTCTCCTTGTGCATGATCTTTTTAAAAGTTGCTGTTCCCATAACTCATACAAGGTTACTGTGTCTGAAAGTCCACCCTAACCCCTAAATCCCTCAATCACTATATAGAGCAGGGACTTTATAGTGAACTCAGTCAACTTACTGTTTGGACAGATGATCACTTCCCTGTTGGTGAACTGTGTGGTGCCTGCGCCATCTTTGTTATTAGTTGCCACTGTCTAGTAGAGGCAGCCTATGGCAACAGCGGGCCGCTGTGCCAGCAAATCCCATAATGCTTTGCAAGGATAGCTCTCCGAACAAAGTATTCCAGGATATATCTGCGTCTTCTGAAGCCTTTCTCTTCTTCTCATACACTTTGCAGAGACTTTTTCTCTTATAATCCTTGGCCATTTTCAAAGAATGGAGATGAGAAATGTGAGCTTCAATGACTGTATGAAAATGGATGCAGTTAAGGGCCCTGTCACACCTTGACAATTTAGACAGCGTATGCACGACATCCCAGAACCTCCTAAAACGCTGGCATGCGCTGAACTTTCTATGCATGCTTTTCAATTTTTCGGCGTATGCATTATTCATTACAAGTCCAGAACTTATGTCCAACGAGAACCTAACTTATACATAACACACGGCAGAGTAATGATATGATGCACAAAGATCATTTCATGGGCATTACGCATCAGTTAAAGCTGCTCTCATCACTGCTATATGTTACTAACATATGTCAACGATCAGATAACTTACACTATCGTTCAAAAGTTTGGGGTTACATTGAAATGTCCTTATTTTTGAAGGAAAAGCACTGTACTTTTCAATGAAGATAACTTTAAACTACTCTTAACTTTAAAGAAATACACTCTATACATTGCTAATGTGGTAAATGACTATTCTAGCAGCAAATTTCTGGTTTTTGATGCAATATCTACATAGGTGTATAGAGGCCCATTTCCAGCAACTATCACTCCGGTGTTCTAATGATACAATGTGTTTGCTCATTGGCTCAGAAGGCTAATTGATAATTAGAAAACCCTTGTGTAATCATGTTCACACATCTGAAAACAGTTTAGCTCATTACAGAAGCTACAAAACTGACCTTCCTTGCAGCAGATTGAGTTTCTGGAGCATCACATTTGAGGGGTCAATTGAACGCTCAAAATGGCCAGAGAAGGAGAACTTTGATCTAAAACTCGACCATCTATTCTTGTTCTTAGAAATGAAGCCTATTCCATGCGAGAAATTGCTAAGAAATTTAAGATTTCCTACAACGGTGTGTACTACTCCCTTCAAAGGACAGCACAAACAGGCTCTAACCAGAGTAGAAAAAGAAGTGGGGGGCCGCGTTGCACAACTGAGCAAGAAGATAAGTACATTAGAGTCTCTAGTTTGAGAAACAGACGCCTCACAGGTCCACAACTGGCATCTTCATTAAATAGTACCCGCAAAACACCAGTATCAACATCTACAGTGAAGAGGCGGCTGCGGGATTCTTGGCAAAGAAAAAGCCATATCTGAGACTGGCCAATAAAAGAAAAAGATTAAGATGGGCAAAAGAACACAGACATTGGACAGAGGAAGACTGGAAAAAAATGTTGTGGATGAATGAATCCAAGTTTGAGGTGTTTGGCTCACAAATAAGAACGTTTGTGAGATGCAGAACAAATGAAATAATGCTGGAAGAATGCCTGACACCATCTGTTAAGCATGGTGGAGGCAATGTGATGGTCTGGGGTTGCTTTGGTGCTGGTAAGGTGGGAGATTTGTACAGGGTAAAAGGGATTCTGAATAAGGAAGGGTATCACTCCATTTTGAAATGCCATGCCATACCCAGTGGACAGCGCATGATTGGAGCCAATTTCATCCTACAACAGGACAACACACCTCCAAATTGTGCAAGAACTTTTTAGAGCAGAAGCAGGCAGCTGGTATTCTATTGGTAATGGAGTGGCCAGGGCAGTCACCAGATCTGAACCCCATTGAGCTGTTGTGGGAACAGCTTGAAGGTGGTATGGTACGCAAGAAGTGTCCATCCAACCAATCCAACTTGTGGGAGCTGCTTCTGGAAGCGTGGGGTGCAATTTCTCCAGATTACCTCAACAAATTAACAGCTAGAATGCCAAAGGTCTGCAATGCTGTAATTGCTGCAAATGGAGGATTCTTTGACGAAAGCAATGTTTGATGTAAAAAAAAAAAATCTTATTTTAAAAACAAAACATTATTTCTAACCTTGTCAATGTCTTGACTCTATTTTCTATTCATTTTACAATGTATGGTGGTGAATAAGTGTGACTTTTCAAGAAAACACAAAATTGTTTGGATGACCCCAAACTTTTGAACGGTAGTGTATCTGTAACTTATGCCCCACGTACGGCATACGCTGAGCCTTCTCAAACTTTCCCTACATATGCTAGATCAATTTAGAGGTGCCCATTTGAATATGTGTTTGTAAAACAGACCCACTTTGCAGTTTTTTTGTTCGATTTTTTGTGTGTGTGCTTGCATGTTTGATGCAGTTTGCATCAAACATGTTTTTATAGCTTGTTTCATTGTGCATTTCACCTGTCGGCCACTGTACTGCAGCCTTCTGGAAAATAACTAAAAAAATAACCAAAGCTAAACAAATGTAAATGGAAGGTGTACATTTGCATGTGTCACGTAGAGTACACTGGAAGAATTTATGTATTTTTCTTAAACTCTGTGAAATTATTTTTCTTGTACATCTTGTACACAAAGGATTGTGAGCAACCGTATAGCTTGTAGCAGCAAACATGAGGTCCCAAAGGTAAATGATTTGGTGCTTGGAAGGGTCCTGCTTCCTCTTTCTTGCTCTTTCCTTACTGCCAGCACTTTTAAGGGTGACCAAAAGACAATTCTGCCAATGATAAAGAGTTTTTTGAGATATGCAAGGTATTCAGATTCAGCCTATCTGTTTAGTACTTGCTGAGCACCTTCATGTTGGCCATAGTCAAAATATAAGTGCCAACCATTGTGAGGAAAACAAAGTCACAGGAGAGGGTAAAACGGTTTATATTTGAAAATCAAATATTCCATATTGGGAAAGCAGTGCTGCAGCATCACTTTCAAGTCGATACACCAGCTGCTGTTGACTGAGAAACTTTTAACTCCCCCTTTGCTTTGCCGGAGAGTTCTATATCCTGATCAGCTCCTTACAGCTTGAATCCAGACAGCTGCAGCTTACAGCCTGGTATGAGTTCAGTCAATAACGTATCCATGAAGTATAATACAGAAGATGAAAACAAGTCTCTATTTTCTCGAATCTGGAATCTGAAGTCTGTCCGATTTTCATATACATACTCAAGTCTGGTTCCATATTGCACAACAATAAAAGTAAACAAAAAGAAAACAGATAAAAGCAACTGCTGATCTCAAAATCAATCTAACACTGCAAACATTACACAACTAAACACAGCAAATATGCAAATAACTGGGTCATCCAAACCAGCTCAACGTGGTTAACTCTCAGTCATGGATATGGCGAAGATGTGATTAAATCTGAAATCCCTGTTTAGTCCAGTTCAACTTTAAGTCAGTCATTCTCAGCTAAAAAAATAACAATCAACATGATAAATTCCATAGATTTGAAAAATATCTGCCATCAGGTGCAAAATCAAAAAACAACATAAGATTTTTCTTTTATGCAAACAAAAATAATATTAAACAAACTATAAACAGGCAGAAAGAAGAAGATAAAGTCTATGCCCCAGGCTGTGAACCATCAGGAAATATATTGGCAGCTTAGTTTAAACAGAAACTATAATTAAAGACTCAACATATGTTGAGACACTAGTCTCTTTAGCGGATCTGATTGTATTGAAAGTCTGAAAGAATCTCTTTCAGCAGAAAGATAAAATTCCATCCCAGCTGTAGTGACAGCCAGAGGAACTAAGAGTGATTTAGTTTTATCTTGGCACATAATTTTCCTAAACGGTGAGGAGTGGTTAAAACTACTGTCTGACAGCTAAAAAGTCTCTTATTTGAATATTAGATGTGCAAGCCTTTTGTACTTGTCGTTTCTATAGTATCCACATTAAAGGGATAATTTCTTTTGAACTGGTAAGATCAATTAGTGGTGAGTTTTACTTGCTTGACTGTCTGGTGTTGATTGTGTATATATAAGCATGGGACCTCTCCACAGTCATCCTTATTTTCCATTTATTCTCATTTAGAGAAAGGGTACAGGAATAGACATTGAATAATTATTACATCTTATTTCTTTTACTGCATGATGAATAATTTCGAATATTTTTCCCTAGTATCAGATAGTTCGGTAAATGCTATTTGATCTTTTTTTTTCCCCCTGACACATTTACAAAACCTGGAAGGTAAGCTAATTAATGAAATGCTATTTGCTCAGAGGATTTATGTCAATTTTTCCCCCAGGATTCGGGCACACATTCCTGAGATAAGGGCATCAAGGCAAGACGAGCTGGCCAGGCAGTTTTAAAGGAGACTTTTTTGTTAAAACAATGTTTTTGCCTCACAAGGTAGATATGTTTTAACTACTATCCTTCCACACAAAAAAAAACACTGTGAAGTATTTCGTTAGTTGCTAAAATCTGAATTTAATGCTCTTTGAGTAGCAATAGAGCAACCTTCATTATAATGACAATGGAAAGCCGCAGGGGGATACAAAACAATTACTACAAAATAATGAGTGAGAAAAGGCTAATAACAGAACATGAAAACACATATTCAAGTAAAATAGCTTTTCTTTATTTCCTGTAAAGTCATCTCAGACTTGATCCCAATTTGCGGACAGAAAGAGCAGCACATAAGCCTTTTTTGTGTATTCATACTACTGAAATTTAAAGGTTATGGTTCTTCCAACTCTTTTTGCTCTCCTGAACCATTTAAACAGACCAAAGACCGAGTACTCTGTACAAACATTAGAGAATCTTTCATAGTACTTTTCTGAAAGCAAAGGGCAAAAACAATTTAAAGCAGATTATGTACATTATGGGTCATGCCAACAATAGCCACAGACTTTAGAATGCTGCATATAGAAAAACCTCCACATTTATTAATAATGCTGGGCAACATAAGAAGACCAAAACTTAGAATAAGTTATTTCCTTTAAAATGGGCATAATCTAACAAATACAAAAAAATAATATCAATATGGTCTGCCAGAAGCTTGGGTTATATGAAATCTCTTTTAAAACCAAATTGTTTTCTTTGGCTTTCAAAGCTGGGGAGCTAGAACTTCAGGACATCTATTATTATTATTATATGTGTTTCTGATTTTGTTGCTTTATTGTATTCTGTGAAATTATGCTTTTATGGCTCTTGCTATAATTATTTAGTTTCTTATTTTACCTGTTAAGCACTTTGGTAACTTTAATGACTGACCGACCGACCGACCATCTAAATAAAAAAAATATATCAATTCACAGAAGTAGATTTCTTCAGTGGGAAAAAATATCCATGCTGGAAGAATTTCTCTTAAGCTTTTCAAGTCCCAGGGTCTCTCTTACTGTACATCTCTTACCTAACAGAGTGTTTATAGATTGAGATCAAGAGTGTAAGATGGGCTGGTAAATAATTTCTGTGCTTCTTTAATCTTATATTTTTTGGCATTTCCTTCTAAAAAGAAGAATAATGATCACGTCATAATTACCTTTCACCAGATTTCTGGTTGAATCACCCATGGAAAGAAGCACCCAATTTCTGGAGCATAAAGATTACTTCACATAAGAACGTCTTGTTTGGGCATGTAACAATCCCAAAAAAGGTTTTTGGGATCTTAGGAGGAAAAACAGTTCCAAAACATTTTACATTATCTATTATATTTAACAGGAGCGAGAAGTGTTCTTCCACATGCATTCTTATTATCACCTACAGTATAATTCTTATCTGACCAAACTGTCACCTTAGAAACTTGTGTACTGTTATGGCAGAAAAAGCTTTTTTTTCAGGCATACCTCCCAAATGACAGCTCATGTTTGTTATAAAAGCTTAGTTACAGAATGAAAAGAAATGGGCATAATCATTTTAAATCCCCAAAACAGAAAATCCCTATATCTTTTAACATTTGTATTCAGGGTCACAGGGGACACTCTGTCAGAGAAGCAGAGTGCACCCTGAATCTGTGACTTTTATTCATATCAGGTAAATAAATAATAAAATAGTCTTATATGACATAACTACACAAAGCAGTACATAGGATGGAAATGTATATTTAAACTAGCTAAAAATACAAATTTACTGTTCAGGGAATTAAATTTCAGTAGAATTTGTAACCTTTGTAATTGTTCCTCAGTATCGCAGTAAGAATTGTTCAAATTCAAAACATGGCCAACCCTAGTTACTATTATCAGACAAACACAGGACATGTCCATCCAACTGAAATTATAATTTTTTGTGGACTTTTAAAAGTAAAAACAAAGGAAATGTAAAATTTTCTGCATTTCCATTTGGTTTGTATGCAAAGTATGATTTCATCATACCTCCCTTCCACATTACACCTGGCGGTAATGCCGCAACAAATGGCAGCACACTGATCCCCAAGGGGATGGGTTAATGCAGAGAGTGAATTTCGTTGCGCTGTACCTGTGACAGTGTAATGACAATAAACTGCTGCGACACTGGGAATAAACAGGAAGTATAGGCTGCAATCTAGCACTGACCACACATCAGTAATGGAGGAAGGTTTTAATGTATGTATTGAAACTGGGCAAGCTGTTTTTACAGTAACATGTCTGTTAGTAATGGCGATGTAGCTTCCAGCCATCCACTCTGTTTCTGTAACGAAAATAACAAATACGTCTTTTTGTCACTAAATATGTCCATTATTAAGGTTTTAAGGTTACCAAAATCTCACTTAGGACATCAGAAAGGGCATCATTAAAACATTGCTCCATTGCTGTTATTCTATCATAAAAGCAAGAAGGCGCTGGTCTCTTACATTGTTATTGGTGCAGCCAAATTGCGCTGGTGCCAAAGGCAGTTTACGAGACTGAATTACGCTCTTTGCCATTCAGTATGGCTGGCCAGGCTAGTTTATCCTATAGATGACGATGTTATTTGCTATTTCAGTTTGCATCAATTTATTTACATTGTAAATCATTTAATTGATATATCAACATGGATTAAACAATTTTTATACCCCTATTATTTAATGATCCCCATTTGTTCCTACCATATTCACACAGCGAGCAAATTTGTGTGTTTAGTTTGGAAAGCAGAGCAAAGCCGATGGCATTCCTGGGTCCACCAGATGCTACAGAGATGCTGCCAGTTTTTGGAGTCCAGGAGAGGCTGGACTCCTGAAGAGCATTCCTCTACTTTATCCTTTGTCAATATAATTCCCTCTATTCTATTTGGATTTTAAAAAGCTCGTCACCCATGCGCTGCTTCATTGTTGGTCAAAGCCACATCTAGTCCCTGATTAGTATAAAGTGTATGTGGTATGTGGTATAAAGCGTATATTGTTTGCACCAGCAGCAAAATTCACATTTGATGTAAAGACATTTAGGGTGTGTTTATAAATTGTGTGTCTTTTTATTTAATATATAATTATGTATTACCTTATTACAAATAGAAATGTGTGGCAACCATGACTCAGGACCTCCCCCAAAAAAGGGAAAAAAGAAAATTTTATTTCTATCAAATCAGTAGAAACAAAATTTTGCTCCAGTTATCTAGGCTGTACTCCCTTTAATAAGATAAGAAATATCCAATCAGACATTTTTATTTTAGGTATGAGGCTGCTGTAATGGAAACACTTTTGACCCTTTTTCATGCACAAGCAGCATCTGGTATATTTCATGTATGCTGTGGGGAGCAATCTTTGCATGTTTGTCTTTTTTTATCATTTGCTGATAACAAAACAGTTCTGAAAGTGACATTGGAACAGCACATCCGGTCTCTGGCAAATGCACATTGAATGTTATGGATTGCTCCTTTTACACAGCCACAGCTCACAGTCTGGCTTGTCTCATAAGCATCTTTCTTTGCCTGCTTTTATTACCCTTCATCTCAGGCTTTTTAAAAGAGGGAACAACAAATATGGAAGCTATCACCTTCCAGCGACAAAGACAAAATGTCCTTATTGTGGGGATTTTGTGAAATATCTCACAAAAACAAACCTGAAGCATTGCATGCAAGAAGGTGATAATGTCTCTATTATACTAGAGGAATGAAAAAAGACATTTAAACAACATGGTTGGGAGCTGTTTTATCAATCAATTCTCATATCTATTCAATCAATTTGTAAGATTTAGACCTTTTCCATCTTTCATCTTGTTTATTCAAAAGTTTTTAGATAATAGTGACTGCATTTCGGAAAATGTCTATTCAGGTTATATGTGTTTGCATGTAGACATTTTCACAGGAACACTTCTTTTAGCTTGATTGCTGTTGATTTGTTGTGATAATTATTAGCGACGACAGACCCTTGTTTTTAGTATAGGTGCAAGATGCATATCCAGTTTGGGTATAATCATCTCTGTTTCTCACACATTTTTGAGCTTCATGTTGTTTGTGATTGTCAGGAGTGGAAGACAGCAATTTTCCCTCACCCCATTTTGAGAAAAAATGTCTCAGCAATTTGTTTGAAAACGTCAAGCAAATGCAGCAACATACCCCATCATTATATTTCTTATGGAGAATATGACCTATGTCTGAACTTTTTACAGAACTCTACATGTTTCTCTGTTGCTAGAAATCAAATCCACAAACAATCAAGATAAAAATACTGTATAATACAACAGAAATGCATTAACAAGCAAATGAAACACAGCAGTGTTTTTTTTACAAAATGGCCTGTTTTTATCTAAGACACTATTCCTCAGAAATAGGTTTTGGTTAACTAAATCAATATATACCCTTACAGTGTATTATTAGATCCCATTATAGTGTTATTAAGAGGTCCTACATCATGCTCTTTTAAACCTTTCAAAATTAATGTATAGTTATGGAGTATTGTATTCATCTGTTATGAAATATATGTTTTTTTTTCTGTTCCTATTGTTGAAAAAGACACTTTCCTTCACTTTGCCACCACTTTCTGTCATTTTATGATGCAGCCCTAGCAAACAATGAACTCTAAATCAGTCAGACACTTTGCCAATTGAACAAGACAATTTAAACTTAAAATTATTAAAAAAAAAAGAAAAAAGCAAGTGCATTGTCTTGATTCAAGTGCATAATATCTCATTGTCTTATTTAAGAGTAAAATAATCATCCCATTGGCATCTTATTTACCTACTTGAATTAAGGGTAAATACACTTATTTTAAGAAATTTGAATCATTTTTAGATTTCGTTTTTGCAGTTTAGAGCTTCTTGCAGCATTGTGTCACACTCCTTCTGGCAAATAGACTTTTTTATGAGGGCTGAACAGAGTCTTAAACCCCTCAGAGCAGAAAAATGCAGTTTTGCGATTTAGACACTAACAAAGAAATTAAGAGTTTTCATCACTGTACAGATTAGGTTCTAAAGAACAACTTTGTATCAACCTTAAGCAGAAATAATTTCCTTCTGCCTTAAGTCACCTCTTACTAATCTGAAAAAGAAGAATTGCTGTTTACTAGGCAGACATGGCAAAGTAAAGGTAGGTATTTTATGTAAGGGGCAGGTTATTACTCTCCTATGTAAAATGGTAATGGTCACTCGTTTTTTTTTTTTTGACAGGAGGGGCTGCTGCTCACAGGGCAGAATTCATGACAATTACCAAGGCAAGTGTTAATAAAGCTATAACACACTCTGAGCATGATTTTGATGTAAAACTAGCACTATAGCATAGATAAAAGCCCAGAAAAGTTGATTTTGCATGATATACTATGTCCTTTAAGAAAAGTGACTAACACCCCTTTCCCACTGGCCAAAAAATTTGTTTAAACCCTGGTAACACTCGGCTTTTAGTGGGAGTAGGAACAGCTCACTGACCCGTGTCTACTCAGGTAAAACGACTCACCAAAAATAGCCTCGGCTCTGATCGGCATGCTGTGGGAACACCAAACTAATTTATGTGATACAATTGAAAGCAACGTACAGTTGTAACACTGTTTATATTTAGTAAACATGATGAAGCTCTGGTAAGAGGGATTCAAACAGATAAAAGAGCGAAACAACAAAAGCACACTTACTACACCCTGGCTTCCTAACATTTTGCTCTCCATTGTTTACTTTCCTGATTTCTATTGCCATTGGAAAAGGGGTAATAGAAAAAAAGTTAGATCTCCCACATTAGGTCATGTACTGCTACATAGCAGCATCATTGTGATATAAATATATATGATATAAAGAGCCCGGTTGGTGTTTTCCCCTTAACCATGACTCATGAAAGAACCACAATAGCTGTGTGTTGTTTGAGCTCAAGGATGTACAAAAAAAAGTCGATAAATATGGTAAAGAGAATTTTCCTTTACATTCAGAGAATCAGAAGTAGTGAATGTAAGGAAAGCTATATAACTAAGTATTGAGCATCGATGTAGCTGGCCAATATCCATAGAAAACAAAAGCCATCACATACAGTAATTTCTTTGATCATTTCATCTGCCCTTTGCTAATGTTTTTAAATGTTTAAAAAGAAATGGACGTAGCTTTTAAAGTGTAACACTACATCAATGTAATCAATTGGAAGTAAACCTAAATGCATATATTTCTGTTACATTCTTGTAAAAAGCTTTCATATGATGTTAAATATACATTCCTTTTATTTACAGACAATAAATGAAGACCTAAATGCATATAAGGCTGGTATTGACATTTTGCATTTTTTCAATTTGTATGGATCTTTTTTTTAAGGACACATCATCTAATAGGCGTTTCAGCACTTGGTAAAGCCATAGAATAGAATAGAATAGAAAATCCCTTTATTGTCCCACAATGGGGAAATTCTGGTGTTTACAGCAGCAAAAGATTATAGAAAAATTGTCACACAAATGTGGACCTTAAAAAATGTGTAAGAATAACATAATCGTTAAGAGTTAAAAGATAACCAATAAAATACTATACTGTAAACGGTTTTAACAATAAAACTGTGCACTTGGAGAATACCTCACAAAAAATAGACAGCCAAAAACAGCTTTCGTAATGCCGTTTGTTCATATGTGATGTAATTCCTGAGTTCTCATTTGGTACTTGTCTTGGGGAAACCATCTATTAAACATTCTTAATTAAGTCCTTTTTAAAATGGCAACTTCAGAAATGACCAAATGGTTATTACATAAAAGCTATACGTTTCTTTGAATAAGGTTTATGTTCACAAATGCACAACCTTGATTTTCATAATAGTAATTCAATAATTCTTGCACAAAGATGTAAAATAAGCCTTGACATTTTTATCCTCCTTTGAACGAGATAAAATTAATAGGTTTTGGTGTCATCCACTTTCAAAAGTGTGAGAAATCTCGAAAAAAGCACAATCCAGGTTTTAATAGGTACAGAGAAAAGACAGCACATTATACCTGTCCTTAAATCATGGCTGCTGCCTAGCTTCAAGCAAGCACCAGAATTAGCACTCTAGTTCTCACTTAGCAAGAGAAAGCTATAAAAATATATCACTGTGCTTTCAGCTTGTAATTTCCGCTGTCCAAAATGACAGTGAGTGGAAGCTGTAAAAGTCATGCTAAGATTGTGAGAACTTTAACATAAAACTGCCTTTTAGTACACAAGTAAAAAACACCAGATTTAATCAAGTCGGTGAGTTGCAAAATTTTTCTATGTAGTACAAATCCCTTAATAAGACAGAGCTAATCACTGTTTCCGTCTTCATTCAATGTGAAATATCCCTTTGTTTAACTAAACCAGTAATGTAAATAAATCCTTTGTAGGGAAGTGTTCTTTGTTTTGAAGAAATTTTGTGCAATATTAAGAAGGAAAAGCTTGTTATTTAATTTTTTACTTTTCAGTCAGAGGCCACCTGATGTTTGATTGAAAATTTTCTGGATTTTAAGCGCTAATAAATCTATGAAAGAAGTTCCTGACAACTGAAACACTCCACCATGTTAAGCAGTAGAAATTGGGTTGCTCTTCAACATACACATGAACCATGTTTCCTGCAAACCCCAATGAGAGTTTTTGTTCTCACCAAAAGGCTTAATTTTAGGCTTATCTGACTAAATGCACATAGTTCTAGTTAAAGTCCCAATAGAGATTAACAAACTCCACAAGCTTATATATGCGGTACAACAGAAAAGACTCCCCTACCTAAACAACCAGTTGGCATGTAGATAACAGCTAATGGTTGTTACTCTCATTATCTCCTGCATTTTATACACAGGAGCATTTGTGTTAGCATAAATAATATGGATATTGGACTATAGCACATGTTTAAAGCTGACATAAACCTATATTTAAGGAACAAGATTCAGAAAATATATATATACCTTAAAAAAGCAATTAACAATACATGAAGAAATGTTAACTGAATTGATCCCTCTTGTGAACTGCCATTCCACTCAAAGCAAACAGTTTTGTCAAGTCTTTTTTATGTCTTTCCCCAGTCTCCCTCACTCCCCAGATCTGCAAAAAAAAAAAAAAAATGTGCAGAAGGAAAGCTCAAAGCTGCATGCAGACTGTATTCCAGAGCCAGAGTTATTATGTTGCACTCCAGGGAGACTCATTAAAACCATTCTAGAAAATCTAACTTTCAATTCATTTGCAAGTTATCATGGTGGTTTGTCGCAGGCAAAATGTTGTGTTGTAGCAGTGGAGTTCCCAGGAGGACTAGTGTCAAAATAGTCATCCTGAATTTCTTGCTTTGCTTCTACTAAATTTGGCTCCTGTACCCCCTGCAGTGGTCTGATGGACCCAGATGACAATCACTGTGCGTTTGAATAATCAGCGGAAACTCTTGAATAAGCAGTGTGAGCCCGAGTCTCTGAGATGTTAATAAACTCTGCTCTCTGAGATGCCTTAAAAGCTTTATCCTCTGGATATGGAGCTGCAGACAAGCTCTTACCCGGTAAATAGCAACCCTTGAGTCGATTACTCTTTATCAAACTAGGCCATCCGTCTCCTCGCGCCCAGTCTTTTGTACACAGCTATCAGACCTGGGCCACTGAAGAGGGAAAAGGACAGGCCAGGAGAAAGTAATGATGTTTTTGATGAGAGTCAGTGTTGACTTAAGTCTAGCTGTGAGATCCCTGGACTCTCACAGTCAGGCCATTACACACTCCCTGCATTTCCACATAGGAAGGCAGAGGGGTTTGTGGAGAATGAAGATGCTCCTATTTTGCACTGTGGTGACCAATAGATCATACAGTCATGTCTGCACAACTTTGAACATCAGGAAATTCTTCCCCTCAAGATTTCTGGTGTGCACAACAAATGTTTAGCTGCATTATTTATGCACATTTTACAAGTATGATCAACATTCTTATATTAAATGAAAATGACAAGAAGCTTTAACATTACCAGTATTAAAAGGTTTTTTTTAAACAACCCAAAGGCTGTATTTTGTAATGTTTTAAAGGACATCTATCCCGAGAGGTTAAAGATATTTTGCAAAGGGTGTCCTCTGGAATTGTTTAGCAAAATAAAAGTATACCAAAAACAGGAAACACCAGGTGATCATATTGTTATGCTGATAATATGAGGATGTAGCAAACCCTATAACATCATTTATAATATGTAATTTATAATAAATTGTTTTCTAAAATATCTACTCCATTATTAAAGTCAATATTTCCTTCAGAAACATGTGGTATCAAATAAATATATAATATAAAAAAAGAACAAGCCTAAATACACCTTTCCTGTTTTTAATCCTGTCCTTACCCTCTTTAAGAGTTGATAAAAAAGTTAAATTCCTTTTTTTAGACAGACTTGGCAATTAAAGTTGATAATTAATAGCATGCTCTATAAAAATGCAATAAAAAGAGAGAAAAAGAAACATCCACTGGAGAGTTTAAAGGCAAAACATGCTGCTTGCCTTGAAGAAGAAATAAAAAATGTTAGCCTATCATTTGCCAAAAAACAAATGTGAGGGGAATTGAAATGTTGTGGAATCGTATGTCTGGTTATATAGGATGTAAAACTAACAGCATTTGAGAAAAAAAAAACAGCATCTATCAGTTAGTGTGATGTTCTTGGGCTGCTTTGCTTCTTTTGCCCATTTATTCTGACAGAATTGGTGTTGCTGAGTCCTTCGGTTTAGGTAATTATAACAAGCCTGTCTACTTCCCTTTAAAGTGCATGTCTCATCTTGTGTTAAATTTGAGACCTATTTGGTCATTCTGCATCTGACTGAAAAGTTCAAACTCCTGTTAATTAATCAGAATCATATTTTGATTTTGTTTTACTTAAAGGTATAGTGAAAGGTGTTTGTTTTTTTTGTCCGGGTGGATCATCAAAATATATAAATATATCACATTCTGGTGATATGTTCATTTAAGGCCGTCCTACGTGCTCGTCCCCATTCACTTACCAGTGGCGAGTCTGACATAGTGGAAAAATAGCAAAGCTTCTTTTGGAAAGTAAGCTTGTATGAGCGATGCAAACAACTTTTAAACAGAGCGTGCACAAGGAGAAATGGGCTAGTGCACGCTTTCACACACATTAATAGGCGTACCTAAGGATTGGATACAAGGTTGTGCATGTACATTTGTTTTAAGTGGAGAGAAACAGGTCTTTTAAAAAATTTGTAAAAATGATCAACTATTCTTTTAAAAGAATCCATCTAGTATTTTGTTTTGTTTGTTTTTTTTCAGTTTTCAAGCTTTATTTTAACAACTATTGTTCGGCTTAAAGACACTTCTCGGTTTAATGAATAATCATAACATTTTAAAAGTGTACTAGCCCTTCAAGTCAGAGGTTCATCAGGACCGTTTTGTAATCAGCTCACCCTCAGACCTGCAAAAAATCCATTCAACGTGAAAGAATCATTCGTTCCGCAGACCAGAAAGACGAGACATTGGACACATACTGTAGAGGATGGTTTAAACTGTAATTACCGATTTTGATGGATTTAAATAGTGGAAACTATGGAAGTTTAAAGAGAAAAATATATCCTTTCTCCACCATGAATGCCATCAGCAATTTTGCGTTGAGTTTATCCTAAAACAGTGAACAATTTCAGAGAGCTTAATTTATTTCCTTACTATTAAGGGTTGAAAATGACAATAATAATAATAAGATCCTTCCTGCCTACCGCTATCAACACCTACAGCAACTGGATAAAAAAAAAGCACCTGGGCCTGAACCAGAAGTTATTTTGCATCCTTATGTTTTTCAGAAAGGTAGCTGTTGCTCTGTGGGCAAAAAGGGAACAGGCGGTTGTTATTTTAGCCCACCGAGACTTGGATTCAAAACCAGACTTCCCTATACTGCAGAGCCTTTTGAGTCAAACCATACAACTCACATTCATCACTTCATTTTTGCAAAAATGTTTTAAACTATTCTGAACCATTTCTCTGCAAACAATAGTACAATAGCTATTTAAAAAGGAAAGTCCTACCTCACCATTACGGCTGCATGCTTTGCAGCGCCTCTTTTGTGGTTCCTAGAAGTGGTGTTCCACTTCCAGGTCAGGAAGTGGAATATTATTTGTAAAGCAGGCTATTCTCCACTAAAGGCACTTAAGTCTTTGTGCCAATTCACAGTTGTTTATGCCTGGAGCAATCACTCTTTAAACAACAATGTAAATTACACTTTGTTTTATGGTGCATTCTGGGCATCAGAACATCTGATTTGCATACAAAGTCTGTGCTGGACAGCATCAAGCAGCATCAGTTTACTGAATTTTGTTCAATAAGTCTGTGTCATTATTACATACTGTAGCTTTAAACTTACATCTAAACGGGTAAAGGGAGCCACCTTCTAGAAGTTGTAACATGAGTCATACTTTTATCAAAAAAGTTTATCTGATAAGCAGTGCATGTCTAAAATCTAAACACAGGTGTGCTTGAAATTAACTCAGATTTGTAAAATGTAATGAAAATTTTACAAAATAAATTTTCCCAAACTGTTTAGAGGCATAGACAGTTTTGCATAAGTAAACCTGTTTTTTTCCTCTTTGTTTTGAAATTTAAAAATAAGACTCAATGATGTAATCCATAATGTGTTAAAAAACTGTATTTTGATTTTCAGCAAGAGCAAGAAAAAAATACTATTTTGTATGTACAGTGAAACTGTTTCAACTGTATACCATTTTGATCATACTAATGCAAAAGTACAATACATTAATAAAACAACATAAAAAGTTAATTGCCAGATATCTTAATTTTCTTACATTTCGTTTCTCTAAGGCTTTTGTATCAGACTCTAAATGGTCTGTTGGCAGCTGCAAGGCTTTTTAAGATTTCGTTTTGTCCAGAAGAGCTCACACTCACAGAGAATGATTGAAAACTGAAAAGAACTCAGAGCTTTTTTTTCCAGTTAAGGTAAAGAGGGTCTGAAGTGGAGGGGGCAGACATCCTTTACCTGTGAACTAAAAGTTGGAGAGGCAAGTGAAGTAAACAAGTTTGGATCAAAATGGCAATAATTCATGAGACCTACATCAGGCTGTAAGTCTGTAAGACTCACCTGAATTCAAGAAATCCTGTCTCAAAAGCAAAAACCTTGATATGAGCAAAAAATCCTATATATTTGATCTTTCACAAATTAAAATTTCTTTTCGCTGTATGATATCAAAGTTTATCACGGGGTCAGTTAATTCATTAGGTGTTTTAAGTTAACTGGCAATGTAGTCATTAAATGAATAGCCAGCATCCTTTTAAACCATTGTGCAGGTTTTTGCAACAACAGACATATTTTCAAGGAAAACCCTGTTCATACTAGAATAGTCATGTGGGATGCTTTGATCAAGTTTCTCATGTCATGTTTGACTTAATAAAGCATTGCATCAGAAATTCCAGAATTAGATATTACATTTGCCGTGCAAAGGTTTTCATACCCACTGAATTTTTTATTTTTTTTTGGTCACATTACAACCAAAAACTCAAACTCATTATTAGACAATATCTTAAACTGTGAACATTGATTTAATCCCATGCAACCTGCTGAAAAGCTTCCAAAACATTACTTTCAGATTCATTCGCATGGCAAGGAAAGTGCTAATTAGATAAGCTGCCTTTGGTCGTTGTAGTGAAGCTTCAAAGATCTACAGGTCAAGTAGGAGAATCTGCTGAAGGGCAAATACTACTCCTGCACTCTTCAAATAAAACATGGTGGCGGCAGCAGGAGGTTGTAGGGATCCCTCAACACCGGCAAGGAAGCTGCTCAGAATTAATGGAGACAGATATGGGCAAAACATGAGAACAGTTTAGATTCTGTAAAAAGGTCTGAAGCTCGAGCAACTATATAAAAAATATCTCCATCCAATCTGACAGCAAGCTTTAGCTATGTATCAAAAGAAGAAACAAATGTGCCTCTAGGTGTGCAGGGCCCTAAAAGATGAGTAGATGTAAATGTAAAAGAAAAAAGAAAACAAATCTGGGAAAATCTGATTTTACACTTATTGTTTCAGTTGGTTGATTAAACACATACAAGCATAATAAAACACATTTTAGGTGTAACATAATGAAATGTGAAAAAGATTGAGCCATAGGGTTGCAAGGTGCCTTAAAAAAATCATACATTTCAATGTCAGGAAACTTAAATATCGAATTAAATATAACTCGTTTTGGTTAAATTTCACTTTAAATGTATCCAGATAACTCCAATCCATTTATATTCCCTGATTGAGATCCAAATCGGAGAAACGTACCAAATATAATGCAGGAAGATAACATGTAATTTTATTCCATAATGCCAAATACTAAAAAAAAAGTTAAAAGCAAGCTAGATTATTATATGGACCAAATGTTATAACAGACATGAGATAGAGGTTTATGGCCCTTTATTCTCTTTAAAATCCACATCCTTTTGACTAATTGGTTATAATATCATTGTGTCTATCCAGTTCTTGTAAACATAAAAAAAAAAGAAAAAAAATCATGAGGTTCTTTTTGCTTGAAAAAACATGTTATGTGAGGATAACCTTATTTTAGTTTTGTCTAGGGAACATAAAAGTATAGAAACCTTTGTTAGGTAAAAGGTGAAGCACAAAATGACTACTTGCTACAGTTTTCCAATGGTTTTTCTGTTTAAACCTCTTTTACCACCCTGTTCACTGAATGTTAAAGCAGGATGAATATTGGTCCTTGTCTGACCGAAAAAAAAAAAAAAAGAGAGAGAGAGAGAGAAAACGGACCACTGTGGTATTTCACGTTAGCACCTAAAGATGACTAAGTACATTCATAAATATTTTCAAGATTCAGGAAATAGATAAAATAACCCTTAAGGTATATCAATTTTGAATCATTTTTGGGGGGTGACCAATTCTAAGCTAAACACATTTTTATGTCTGGGTTTGTTTGTTTCTTGTTTTACTCTTTAAAGATATTAGGGCTGTAACAATTATATTAATCATGATTAATCGATTATTGAAATAACTGTCAATTAATTTAGTAATCAATTACTAAAAAAAAAAAAAAAAGTTTAATTGTTAACTGGAGTTTGCAGACTAAACTTTCTCTTTAGCTGACAGAGCAACCCACCTTGATTATACCAAATTTGTAAAAAAAAATTTTTTTTAATATTTAACAATAATATTTAATAATAAAAATCTTTTTCGTCTGTCAATATGCTCTATCCAGAACTCCTCATGTGGAAGTTTTAGTTTCACCTGGTTTAATTTTGCAAAATGCTTCTTTAAAAGGACCTTTAGCTAACCGATTATTAATCGATTAATCAAAATAATCGTTAGTTGCAGCCCTAAAATATATTAAAATCAAAGGTGTTTTCCCCACACTTTTTAGTTTGAGATTATACCACTGCAAGAAACAGTGAATCTATTTTTTTCTTTGTGACCATCAGCTACTGTTTGTAAAGTTTTCCTTCTAGAAGACCAACCAAGTAGACTACATGTTCAAATTAACTCCACACATTCACAGTTATTTTGGAGCTCTTGGTTTTTATGTGCTTTAGCAGCTGTTTGCTGTCACAAAGGTGTTCAGCTGTCCGTGACTACAACTGGGCATGAAAGCTGCTCTGCTGTAGGATGTTCAGCCCCAACTGATGTTGAGGACAAACTGGCAGTATTCAGCGAGCAAACATGTTGCGGCTCATTTCCATATTTCACCTGGCTGATAAACCCAACGTTTGCCTTAGTCTTCTATAAAAACAAAAACAGCAAAACAGAAAAAACCATTGTGCCTGCCACACGACACTGCTTAAAATGCAAAGCAACCTGCTCTCACTTGAAACTTGCCCGTAACAAAAACAGAGCTCCTTTTGTGCTTGGCAACACGATTGGGTGGGAGTGAGGTAGGGCAGTTTATTTTTTTTATAAATGCATTTATTTGTTCAAAACTGAGTAATTATCTCAAGTCTCTCTTCTCAAACTGTTGATGTCTCTCTCCCTGTTTTCTGACAGCATTAATCAGATGAGGTCTGCATTGCAGTCAGAGTCATGTTTACTGACCAAAGCCGCAGTGTGAAATTCAGAATAATTGCTCTGCACTACTCCCCTGGCATTCCCTGACACATTTTGCCTTTCTGCTCACTTCAACCAAAAAGTCCATCTGACAGAAATATGACCATCTCTGTGTGCCTATTTATTTTGAAAGGTTTTCATGTTATCAAAAAAGCAAACACATATTTATTTCTTGTGAAATGATTTTGGTTAGCTTCTTGATTTAATAAAAAGGACATCAGAATAATGTCAGGGGATTGAAGAGAAATGATTTGCATTTCGTCTAAGCCAGTCTTTTTATTTTGTATTCTTATTCCAGTATAAAGGTAGATCTGCTGAAGATTACACCCTGGGATATTTGCAGTAGGTCTAGCTGATGTAATTGGTAAAAATGGCAAATAAGCAGATATGTCAGGACACTGCTTGGACACCTCATTATAGCACCGCATTCCTCATTGTGCAGGAAGGAGTCCTTGGTGTGCGGCTGAGCAGGCAGACAGCAAACAGAGCACAGTCCCCATTAGTGATGTTTAAAACTATGCACGGCGGTGTGCGTGAGGGGGAGAACTGTTGTTGGTACTGATGGCAATGGGGAGGAGGTGATCACTGCTGCATGCACTTAAATACACTCCCACAGAAGTCATAAAAACAGTCATGTTTCCCCATATCAACATGTCACTCTACCAAATTGTTTCATGTGCTGTAAAGCTACTAAATAAAACCAAAAGGAAAACAATTCCTCCTGAGACAGAGGTAGAGAAAATACTTGTGCTGCATACTTTGTAGTCCTGTCTAATACTTGAGTCAGGTTTCTTCAAAATGGCATTTTTTGTTTGAGCTTGATTCCAAAACTCTGGCATGCTTTAATAGGGGGAGGAAAAATCTCTTAAGGGTTTACTGCCATCTGTTGGTGCTAAGTAAAACTGATTATCATCTGATAAATGCCCTGCTGTGTAGGATGATCTTTTTAATACGCATTTATATATCTGTATTTACCTAATTTGGCAGGTAGATATACCTTAACACTATGTGCCTGTATCTTAATTGACCTATTTGTAACATTTTCAATCATCACGATCCCGCGTAATTTTTTTCCGCTCCTGACAGCATGGTAATTTTGATTTTAAGTGGGGATTCAGTGAAGAAGCTGAGATTGCTGTTTACTCCTCAGGTTATGATGTCAAGCTGCTTTCACTGATTGGATAATTAGGATATTCAAGAAGAAATCAACTAGTAAAAACATTTTGAAGGAACACGGGTTAACACAAACAGTAGGAGATGCATCACTTGAATCTGTTTTTCATTTTTTACACATGCAGCTTTTTGCCATGAATTTCTGTTTACGATTAACTCTATGGCTTGAGCTGCATTTTAAAATGCCTGGCAAAAATATCCATACCCTGGATTATTTTACACATTTTGTCAGGTTACAGCAAAAACTGGAATGTAATATAGGTTACAAAAACACAAAGTAGTACTTTAAACTAATTTAACACACGATTCCCAATGTGGAACGTGTTGGCAGCATCATGCTGTGGGGACACCTTTCTTTAGTAGTGACAGACACCAAGGAATACAATAACTATGAAGAAATCAAATAAAAATGGCTCAATAGCAACAAGCCCTGTGGTAAATATGACAAAGCTGTGGAGATGCAGTTTTGGAGGTAGGACCAGATGATGGAAAATGGTAAGATTGGGTGTGCAGAAACATGAAAAAAAGTTCTTGAAAGGAAGCATCAAGACTTTCAGTTGTAGTTCTGACAGATCAAGCTTAATTTAAGTTAATATCTTGAATTAAGTTGTTTTTTTGTCGTTAGTTAGCTAGCAACTTATGCAAAAATAGACACAGATACAGAGAAGATTAGCATGGCCCCTGCGCAGTGATGAAATGCGTGATTGTGAAGCGGTTCCATATTTTCTTGAATGGTGACCTAGTGGTTAGAGCATTGAGCTTGGGTCTTGAAGGTTCTGAGGTCAAGTCCCACACACTCCCACGGACTGCCATTCTGGGTCCCTGAGCAAGACCCTTAACCTCCACACTGCTCCCCTAGCACCACACACTGCTCCCCAAGGAAATGGGTCAAATGTACAGAGTTCATTTCGTTGTGCTGTACTTATGACAATGTAATTACAATAAAAGTTGTGCGGGGGGGTGGGGATAAATCTGAGAAAACCAGTTTAGAGGTAGAACAAGGCTTGTAAAAAAGTTAAATTTCAAACAGAGCAATTTCTTTAGACTTAAAGGGACAGTGTGTAAGTTTTACCTCCATCTAGTGGTACACTAAGTGAATTACAAACAACAGGCTGGCATTTTAAACTCCTTCACTACTGACAACACGTTTTTGGATACAGGTAAAAGTTACAAGGATGATAAGTTTTTCCTTTTCAGCTAATCTAATCAAAATGGCAAAGCAGTATGGCATCTCCCATGGGGTGCATCGCCCTGCTTGCATTCATAAACTAATAACTTTAAGTTATAAGAAAACTTTCATTTTTAATGCGATGTTAATTATTATTATTATTATTTTTTTTTTTTACAGTGTCCTGTCTGGCAAGGTGGCAATAAGAATAATTGTCTTGATGCCAAAAGGGGCCCAACAGATTTTACTTTCACAAGTGTAGCGGTATGGCAATTGCCATACTGCTCCACTTGTTTCATGCATATAAATTGCTTTATTATAATTATGCAAGGAGTTTTACAGTTCATATGGACACTGCAATGTAAGTAGAGCAGAAAAACAGAAGAAGAAGAAGGAAAAAGAAAAAAAAAGGACAAAAGATGAAAGAAAGAGGAGATAGAAAGGAGACAATGACAAAACATTTTCAGTCTGCTTCATCACCTGCAATGAGATGAAAAAAAAAAAAAGGAACAGCACAACCAAAAGACATGGTACGAGATATACAATAAAGCAAACACCTTTAAACTAATGCTAAAGTAATATTATTAAGTCTGACATGTACTCTGTGTTACCTGAAGATATGAATGTGGGGTTTCTGTTTGGAAGTGAATCTCTAAGTACCTGAAGCCTAGCACCTGTAGTTGTTTGTGAGGGTGAACTTGTGCATGTAAAGTTTTAACCATAGAAAAAATGCTCAATAGTGGTTGTGGAGAGCCGGAGAGGCACACCCCCCAGAGCACTGAGTCCAGCGCCGGGAGACCCAAAGCCCCAGGCGCCCAAAGGGACCCCAGAAGCGAAGGCACCAAGGCGGGGCCAGCCCCGGAAATCAGACCCCCACCAAGGTAGGAGGAGAGACAGCCACGAAGAAGCCCCCCAGCCACCGCCATGCCGGCGCCCCGGGGAGCCGCGGGGACGAGTCCGCGGGCCCCGCCGGCAGCCGGCCACCCCGAAGTAGGGCCGGGCACCGAACACCAGCCCCCCCACGGCACCGACCGAAACGCCCCAGCCCCACAGAGCACCGAAACACGCCCCGCCCCCCGGCACCAAGCCCCGGCGACCGGCCGCAACACCCGCCATGACCGCACCACCCAGGAAAAACACTCAGGCGACCCCGCCTCTGGCCGGGGCCCAAGCGCATCCGCCGCGAACCGGCCGCGAGCGCAGCGGGACCCCCCCAAAACGCCCCCCCCGGCCAAAAGCGCAGCCCCACCCCACCAAGACCGATGCCAACAGCGCGCAACGAAACACACCGCGCACAGAATCAGCCCGAGAGCAGAAAAGCCGCCCGGCGCAAAACCGCAAGAAGAGCAGACCGCAGCCGGCGCAACCACCCCCCCCCCCCCAGCAGCCAGAGGGGCAGCACAAAGCCAGAGCGGAGCGAACCATGCCCCTCCCCCACCGGACGAAGCCAAAGCAGCACAGCCACGTCCGCCGCCCGCACCAGGCCCTGACACGCGGCCAGAGCAGCTCCGCCGCCCCGGCCCCCCAACACGCGCCGGCCATAGCCACTCCAAGCCCCCACCCGCCGCGATCAGCAGGAACAGAGCAGCTCCGCCATGCCTCCAAGAGGGAAAACCCACCTGAATACCCAGCCAGCGCAGCCAGCCCGCCCAAACCGGCCCCCCAACACCACCCCCGCCGGAGCCGCCCGGACCCCCACACACCAGCGGCGCGCCGCCAGCAGGACCCCCACCCAGCAGGCCCGCCCACCCCCCGAGAAAACAGACATGCCAAACCCCCACAAAAAAAAAAAAAAAAAAAAAGGAGCCCCCACAATGCGACAGCGGACACCAGACACCGACCCGCCCACAACCGCTCCCCCCCAACGAGGAAGAGAAAAAAAAACATAAATAAATAAATAAATAGGTAAATAAATAAATTAATTAATACATTTATAATTACAATTAAAATAAATAGGCAAGAGGAGAAGTGCGAGCGGAAAAAACCGGAGCCCAAAACAGGACCCAAGACCCGCACCCCACCATGCCGTGCAGCTCCCCCCCCCGAACCGATATCACAGAACCGGCATAGGAAAAAAACACCGCCCAGTAGCCGGCATCGTAGCGAAGGCACCGGCACCGACCCCGAAAATCCCCGAACAACAGCCAGCCCCACCCCGAAGCGGATCCAGTCCCAGGCCCCAGGGATCCGAGGCCCCAAGGGCACCCGATCCCCAGACAGGAGCCCCAGCAAAGCCCCGGCCTGCCGGGGCCAGCGGAGAGGCCGCCAGGAATGAGCCAGCAGTCCCCCGGGCATCCACCCCCAGCTCCACCAGTGCACCGGTGAGCCCCGACGCCAGCCAGCGGAGGGAGAGCAGGACGGGGGGAATGGGCTCCGCACTTAGCGGAGACTTGAGATGTATTTGGGAGAGGGTGCGGTTGAGACCCCAACCTGGGAAAAAAAACAAAAAAAAAAACACACCATCTCAATCATGCTTTCCCTCCCTAGTGCCCCCACTCGTACCACAGAAGAAAAAAAAAAAAAATTTAATAAAATAATAATAAATAAAGAAAATAACAACGCGGACACACATTCACACATAACACTCACATCCAATAATACCAGGACCAAAAACCCGGTGACACCGGTGGTCGGTCCCGGGACTATCGGATGACCCCATAAGTGAACCTAAAATCCGGATGTGAGGGGAGCGGCGACATCGCCACACCAAACCATCTCTTTCCTGCTTCAAGCCCGGCCCCCCACCCCGCACACGGACCGGACCACCCCCAGCAAGAGCCCCCCCCGGGACCGGGTCCCACCCATCCCGCGCCGGCCACCCAACCAGAACCCCCCCCCGGAAAGAAAAAAAAAAAAAAAACCTTCAACCAGGCACTTCATGCCCCTTCATCCAACCTTCTTTGGGGAGAGCAGAGGTGACAGCCCCGCCACCGGCAGGCCACTTAGGCAGCCAGCCCCAGCCAAAACCACGGACCAGGTGGCCTGCTCTTCCTCCAGGCCCCAGACTCCAGGCGGCAGCCGGAGAACAGGGGTGTGAGAAGACCCCGATCCTCACTGCGCCCGCTCGAATGTGGTATTGTTGCGTGTTGCTCTCAGATGCAATTAAAACTGGGAGTACCAAGAGGGGGTGTCCGGCACACTCCACCCCCCCTCCAGGAGATAGACGGTGCCAGCACACCCCCCCCTTCGACATCCCTCAACCCTCAATGTCTAGATGCGAGAGGGGATGGAGGCGGCCAACCGTGGTGAGGCCCATAAAATAAGCCCCTCCCCAGTGGCCCTGACCCCCACCCCCCGAAAATGCCCTACATACATGTGTGTTGTGAAAATGATGTAGATGGAAGTGTCTAAAATGCAAAATAAAATTGGTGTGGGGGATGTTATGCGATGTTAATTAACTTTCACACAATATGTATTATCAAAGCAATACTTTTGCTAGTAAAAAGTCAAATTTGTTACACACTGCCCCTTTGGGGATTCACAGCTTTTGAACAGATATCCTAAATGATTGAGAGCAACTATTGCAATAAACTGTATGGAATAATGATAAACTGAAGTTTCTATTTGTAATTTTGTACAATTTATCACATTAAAGTGAATACTTTTGTTAGGCACTGTTTACCAGCTTTCATCGTGGATAAACGCACACTGCATTCAGGATAAAATTTACTTATTTATTTTAAAATGTTTGATAAAAGCCATAACCCTACAAAACTCACTTAAGAATTTTAAAACATAATTTTTGGGGCAACATTACCATCATAAAGGAGACTGTGTAAAATGGCAAAGCTCCATTCCCAGTAATGGAGACTGAATCTAAAAACCGGCAGTAAATTCCACGTTGTCACACCACTGACAGAGATCTAAAAACGAGGTCAGAAAACAGTTTGTCTTTTACATGAACACCATATCATGGTTACACAGATGGAAGCCTTTTGCAAATATGAGCTCTAAAACCAAATACAAAAAGCAGTGAAATTTCTCATCAAAGTGGCTAAATTAAAAGGAAACTGCCTTTCAACAAAGGAAGAAAAAAAAAAGTCGGAATAGAATATTTTTCTCCATTTAGCTCAGTCTGCCACCAAGAAAGGCTCTTTAAGAAATACAAAGAGAAGTACAAGTATTGATTTATAAAGGAAGCAAGTCCAAAGAATATTAAAGCCCTTCTATGACAGTTGACAAAGATATGCAGAGGTAGAGAATAAAAACACAAGACATAAAGGGACTTCTGTTAAGAAAAAAAACCCAACCCTTGGACAGAATCTCATGTAAAGTTAAATTGAAATGATGCACTGAATTCGTCATACGACATCCTCAGTCTGCCTCTTCTTCCTCTGACTCAGACTCTGGAATGATGAAACATTGAAGCGTTAAAAAAATATCTAAATTACATTTAAACAGAGAGAGAGAAAGAGAAGCCTACCTTCCTCTGCGTTCTTGAGCCATTCAACAAAGCTTTTCATCTGTTCCAGGAAAACACTTTGCCCTTTGGACAAATGGGCATCGTTGTACCACTTCAGAATTGCTTCTTCGCTTAAGACATCCGCTTGAAATTTAAGTAGAAAGAGAAAGAACATCTATTTAACCTGATGCCAGGAGCACAGATGCTCCTGGCATCAGTGCCAGGAGCATCACCCCCCCCCCCCCCCCCACAAACACCATCCCCAGGTGTTTGTGGGGGGGTGGGGATCTTCACCAAGGCTGGTTGATGACATCAATCAAGACAAACTTTCTGGCTCTAATCTCTGGCCATCTGGCATCCTTCATACGAGCCTTCTTAGCTTCCCACCACAAAAACTGTTTTCCTCACAAAAAGGGTAAACATGGAAACAGGAGCCTTATGGGCATAATTAACTCACCTTTGTAGAGGAGAACAATGATTTTCTGGAAGGCCTTCATAAAGTGGATGTTGTCGTAGCAATATTCCTGGATCTTCAGCAGAAGCGTGAGTTCAGAGAATCCCTGGGAGGTAAAAGCCTTCAACAGCGGGCTATATTGCTGAAAACGGCAGACATTTGTAGAGTAAAGAGTGCTGTTAGTTTTGAACATCTGATGGTTTTGATGGACAGATGGTGCTTCTGGAATAGTGCTAAGTTTTCTACTTTTTTTATTATTGTTTTTTGTTTTTTTTATTCATTGGTTGCATTTCTTCAATTACCTTGCAAAAGTATTCATACGTATAACACATTTTGCAAATCTGTTATAACTAATATAACTACAAGAACGAATATATAGTAATATATAGTGTACATAAAGGAAATGATCCACTGTTTTTTTTTTTTTTCCAATTTAAGAAATAAATATCTTAAAAGAAAATTAGACATCTTTTTTATTCTCCTTTTAAAATAGCTAACTTTCTGGCAGTAAATCAGGCTTGCTTTAGTGCTAGAGGCTAAAACTTCACCCAAGTCAGTAATAATTTATTTTTTTCCCCCTTTAGGAATGCTTTGTGTTTAGCCCACTGTCCCTCTATGTGAAAGAAAAACCTCTCCACAGCATGATGCTGCCACCCTGTATCAGCCATGGGGTATGTTTCGCATAATGTGAAGAGTTTTCTCCCACAGAAAGTATTCTGCATGTAGAGCAAAAACTTTCATATTGTTCTCTATTTGGCAAGAGCACCTTCCTCAAAATTATCACCATCTCTTAAAGCACCTATGGCAAACTGTAAATAAGACCTTATTTTCGCCACTCTTGCATAATTCCCAAATTAAATGAGTCCATCGTGGTTTGTCCTAAAGATCATCTTTGCTAATCTGTTAATGTGCAGTTCCTCCACAGCCTCTGTGAATTTAGCTGCCCTACCTACACAGCAGACGTGTCTCAGTAGCTTTATGTTTGCGCTGTACTCTGTCCATTTTAAAAGACAGACAGAGCATTGCTCAATGAAATGATCCCATCTTAAGATATATTTGTATATCCTAAACCTGATGCTTGGGTGTGTTTTGTTTGTTCACTAACGTATTTCAACTTTTGACACATTTACACAAACACTAGTGTTAGTTTAATAATTAGGAAATCCTGAATAGTGTCTTACCGAGTAAAAACATTACTTCACATCTACTATATAAACTACATGCACATTTAAAGTTGTAAGGAAGAAAATATTGAGTATGGATCCTCTTGCAAGGCATTGAAAATGCTCTGTTCCTTGTAATAAACCTCCAGTTGCATGGATTTCCCATAATCTTTCAGTTTTTATGGCCTAGCCAAGTTTCTTTACAATTTTACTTCAATATTCTGCAATAGGCTAAAGAGAGAAGAGAAAGCATTACAATAGTTAACAGTGGCGTCACCTTTAAGTGTTTAATGGCTTGTTCTGCGACCAACTCCTCCTTCTTGTTCCACTCCACGGAGCTCATCACACTGGACCAAATCAGCCCAACCATTGTCTGCTCTGAGATGTTGCTCTTCTTCATTTCCTCTCGGGTGTACGCGATAATCTGCAGAACACAGTGACGACAATGCAGTCAAACCAGAGCCAGTATGTGCAGAATCTTTCTGCTTATCAAATCCTCCAGATGCATTAGGCATTAGAATCCTCAGAAGCGTGCGGTAGGTGATAATATTGTTGTGGCTGAGTGGACTGCTGAAACTTTTCAGTGATTCACTGCATCCATTTTGCTGCCGCTCCTCAAGACAAAGGCAGGCAGGGGTCAAGAAGAAAGCAATCTTCTGAACTACTCTCAGTGGTGTGCTATATAAAAAGAACAGAGTCAAAAAATTAAATAAAAAAAGGAAAACTAAGTGGACTTACATCCTTGAGGGCATCCCCTCGTGACATCTGATCTTCAATCTCTTTCTGTAGCTCCTTGCGTGCACCTATGGACTGCTGGTTTTTGGCAAAGTCTGAAAGCTCCTTTAGCCCTGCATCGTTGAAGTACTTTGAGAAGTGCTCACTACTGCGTTTGTTAGCTGGAAACAGCTCCTAAAAGGAGTCAAATCTTTAGTGAGGAGGGTTTTTTATCAGAAGGAAACCTTTAAATACAAGCTGCTGAATGCAATACTATTAACTTTCATACTAATACATGCATTTGATTAGATTTAACATTCATAATCAGAGGACACCCTCTTTTAGACTTTATTATGTGATAATAATTTTGCCTTTAAATGTATCATTCTCACCAGAAGTCGGCTGTCCATGCCAACCTTCCGTAGACTGCCAGACACTGAGTTAATGTCCTTCTCGGAGAGCCAGGATTTAAAGAGTTTCACAGCAAAGGAAGCTGAAACACCTGAATAAATGAATGATAATGTGAGTCAGCTGCTGCAAACAGATCTACTGGGATCAAGTTAGGCTTCTGTAATACATCAGTAAACATAAGTGTGTGCTGTTTAATTGGAATAAGAGCATCAAGCAGATGGAGATGGATATGATGGGGTTACATCTATGTAATACGATTCAAACAAACAGATTTTCAATAACTATACTTATGGAAATATAAATTAGAGAACCATTGAGTCAATCTATTTAAAGATTCAAGTTTCAAGGGTAAAGTGACTGATAAAGGGAGGTGCTGGATTAGCTGGGACTATTCATCAACTGCAGGCTGTGTGGCCAATGTTTTCTTCTGCAGCCAGGAAAAGACAAACAAGCAACCAAAGCCAGACACACCTCACAACACCACTTTATCTCTTTACTTGCAATTAATAATCGATGTTTTTAGGAAATAGCAGGATTAACATTTTTTTAAGTCTGAGCTTGTAGACTAGTCATTACATAGATATTTTTAACAAATATATATCTGTGTGATTTTGATAGGATTGTTAAAGTGTGTTAAATTGAGGTGTTGTGAATTGTTTGGATAATGGCTTGTGCTGTAAGAAATTAAAATTTGAATTAATTTGACTGATTCTGTATTTGTGTAATTTGAAGTATTGATTTAAAAATCAACGTAACTAGATTGAAACTTAATTCACTCGTTTGAAACTGGATAGAATTTCTTTGAAAATGTGCTTTGTTGCATTGAAAGTTGTCTATGTTTCATTTCAGTTCTATTATTTAATTTTAGATTGAACATTCAGTTTCTTTGCTTCTTTGCGTCAGACAATCGGGGTCTTTAAGCCACAGAGTTTTCTAACACAGATTATCAGTGGTTTATATTCCACAGTAGGTTTTAACTCCTTTTACTGCATTTTGAGCTGAAGCATTGGAGCTCAGCATTAATTGGTAAAAGATAGTAATGATGTTAAACGGCAATGTATGAAAAACATGAAAAAAAAAAAAAAAACAAGCTTGGGCTAACTGCAAGCATTTTGTTACCTTTAGCCGTTAGCTAAACAAGCTAAAATAGCATATGTAAACATTAGGGTTACTTCAACCCTTTTGTGTTTCCCCATTAATACGTTTAATGACATCTACAATGCTCATATACGCTTTACTGCTTCAGCTCAAAATGAGTTTATTATTAAATAAACAAAAGAAATAAAAAGCTTAACCTGAAATGAATTGAATCTGTTTACTTACTCTTTAGTCTGATACAAAGAAATGAACTGTTATCTAAAATTGAATAATGAAACAGGAAGTAAAAAAAGACTAATTCAATTTTCAAATTGATTAAACACAATTCCATCCATCCATCCATTTTCTAACACGCTGACTCCCAAGTGGGGTCGTGAGGGGTGCTGGTGCCTATCGATTAAACACAATTTCAAAGTAAAATGGTTCAGTTTGGAACCTTTAGATTCAAGTTCAATCTAGTAAAATCGTATTTAAACCAATGCATTTAATATCAAATTACATGACCAGATTCAATCTGAACAATTCATATTCTGTTTATGATCATAAAGTTAGATCCATATAAAAAAAGTGGATTGAATTGGATATGATCTCTTTGTAAGCAGTTTGAGTTTAGAAATGTAGGCTTTGGAGGGCCTGAACATAAACAGAGGAAGCTATTATGTCACAAGCAATAAAGATTAAGGATAGACAGAGCAAAATCTTCAGGAAGCTGAACATATTTCAGCTATGATGCTGTTTTACTCTCTGGATGAGTCAAATTGTCTCTATCCTTTTAACATTGTGAGGCGTTCTGGGAATCTATCAACTAAGGGAGTGGTATTCAAACTCTACAGAAAGGGACTGCATTTAAAATGCTTTAAAAAAATAAACGCATTAATGCAAATCTCTTATCTTATAGGCAAAACCAAGGAGCATAAAGTGTTAACTGTAATTATTTTGATATAAAAAAGAAGAGCTGTTTAGCAGCAGAGCTGTTCAACTCTCACTAATGAGAGCAAATCAAACTACCATCATATTAATGTAAAGCATGAAATAAATGAGAAAAGAATTTATACATAAGACTAAAACAGCCTTGGCTCTTGGGACTTCAATCTATATCAAAAACAGTATAAAATTAGATTTTAATGAGAAATGCATGGATCTGGTGCTTTTTTGTTTATTTAGATTTCTGGTATTCTTTTAGGTCTTTTTCTAAGGTCTTGAATAAAATCAAAAGTCTGCACATTAACAGAAAAAGGTAGTGGTTTAAATACAAGCACTTATGTTTTTATAAGATCCATCTAATAGCTTTTCTACTTAAGTAAAAAAGAAAATGCAACAAACACAGGTGGTTCTGTTTAAAAAACACACAAAAGAAGAGTTTTTTTTAATTGTATGGCCAGCAAAAAAAATAAAAAATTAGAAAAGCTTAATAAATAATTTCCAACATGTTATCCTATGTGTCAAATAGGCATATCAATCTGTCACAGTGAAATAAATCAGCTTGACAATTTCAAGTCTGTGCCTGTGTAGAAAGAAACTCCGCAAGTAAGAAAAGGAAAAACACAGATATAGTTGTAAAAACAAACAGATGACATGAAACTATAACAAAGAGAAAATGTGACTGCTTTGTGACCAACTGTCAACAAATACAAAGCTGACAACTGAATAAAGCCATGCTGAACGTCTTCATACACTGTGTGACTGTAAACATGGGTGTGTATATTTTGTACGCTCCCTAAACCTCACTATAACAACTTATCCGACAGCTAACTGTCAAAGAGGGCAAATGGATTTGCTGCCTTAAAATCTTTTTGAATGTTTTTTTTAACATATCTTTCCTTGTGATCTGGTGCTACATAAATAAACCTGAACTAACACAACCAAGTGCTTTATTTTTAAATGTAACACATTCAAAACTTATATATGGTTTTTAAAATAAACTTAAAACAATTACAGGAGAGCTTATGCTGGCGTTCTCCTTGCTTCTCTTTTTAGCTGGATCGGTCTGGAAAGGGGTTTGGCACGCCAGGGAGTGGAACAGTGCCGGTGCACCGCAGAGTCAGCTGTGGATCAGCCAGTGGCCTCCACCAGGCCGATCACTCGCACCAGAAGCAGCATAACAAGCAGAGCCCAACTTCCAGCCTCTGATTTTTAAGGAAAACTCTTGAATTTTAGGTTTTATCAGGAGAAGAAAAGGACTGTTTTATTATGCCACTTTTGCTGTGGCTTTTTGTATAAATAAAACACTTAAACTTTGAGTGCTTCACGGTTTGGGTCTTTGAGTTGTTTGCTCCCCCTTGTGTCAAAGACCGAGTGTGGGGCCATACTGGCCACAAGTGCTACTTTTTTTTTTTTTTTTACCTCTTCTGTGTGCGGGTAAGGCGAGCGGCGATCAGTCAAGTTAGTAAAACAAAAAACACTTGAATAAGTGTTTTTACACTGGAATAAAATATTGTTCACAAGTCGGAAATCACGAGTCTCAGTCGAGTCTGAAGTCCTTCAAATGCAAGTCTAAGTCGAGTCTGAAGTCATTAAATATGCGACTTAAGTGCGACTCGAGTACGAGTCACAAACTCGAGTCCCCATCTCTGACAGAAGCATACATAGAAAAAGAAGCATAGATACAAAAGGCAACTGTCAACCAGCTCCACTGGCGGCCCCGTCCAGGAAACACACAGCCAGGCAGACGAGCTCCGAGCCAGCTCCCATGTCAGAGGATGAAGAGAGCACATCCAGCCAGTCACAGTCAGAGAAACAGGACTACACTGGAAAACAGGCCAAGCTCCAACATCTAGAAACAAAGGAGTTGATGGCAGCAGCACAGCCGAAAATGTTAACTACTGAGATGGTCAGCATCACAGGCCCCTACAGATGATATGTGGATATCACAAATTTCTGCTATTGTCTCAGAAATCATCATCAAAAGCCGGGCAAATTCTGGAGGATCTGGATCCCACTGCAACTTGCCTTGTCCTGCCTTGACACCTTGAGATGACATGTGTTGTGAATTGATGCTATAGAAATAACCTAAATTGAAATTAATTTGAAAAAGATCCCAGAGAGCTGAGCATAACTCAACAGTTTATAAATAAAACCAGTAACTTAGTGTAGAATATCAACATTTCATGCTGGAAAATATTAGAGTTTATAGTCAGGAATTCACCGTCTTTACCTCATAGCTAGCACACATTTTAAACCTATTTTTCTGCAACCACAAACAGCTTGCACTATCATTTTGCTTAAAGGAATAGTACACCCAAAACATGATTAGACTTCATTTTCTACTCACCCCCATGCTGAACAAAACTCTGGAGTACTTTTTTGATATCTCAAATGCATCTGGAGATCTGGGAGGCTTCTTGCTGTCTGCTGACATTCAAATAATGGAGGTATATGGCGCCCGAGGCAGAAAGGTCCATAAAAGTCCACAAAAAACGTGTCAATATTCCTCCATACTGCTCGTCCAATGTATTCCAAGTGTCCTGAGTGGGTAGCATCCAGAATTTACTTGAAACGAAGTCATTTAGAATGTTTTTAGAGCATAAACAGTAGTGTATAGGATTTCCTGAAAGCGCGCCCCGCGCGTTCATGACGCTACGGAAGCCGGCAGACCAAGCCAGATGAAAGTGCGCATTCAGCATCTGCTCTGCCAATAATGCAAGCGTAGAAGAAGAAATGTGCTGTTTACCTGTGCAAAGAAAGAAACAACGAAAGAAAAATGTCTGAGGACTTCAGTGTTGAGGAAGAGCATGAGTTCTTTGCCGAGCTGAATGCGCTGGTTTGGTCTGCCGGCTTCCGTAGCGTGGGGAGCGCCCATGTGCGCGCTTTCGGGAAATCCTATACACTACTGTTTATGCTCTAAAAACATTCTAAATGACTTCGTTTCGAGTAAATTCTGGATGCTACCCACTCAGGACACTTGGAATACATTGGACGAGCAGTATGGAGGAATATTGACAAGTTTTTTGTGGACTTTTATGGACCTTTCTGTCTCGGTCACCATAGACCTCCATTATTTGAATGTCAGCAGACAGCAAGAAGCCTCCCAGATCTCCAGATGCATTTGAGATATCAAAAAAGTACTCCAGAGTGTTGTTCAGCATGGGGGTGAGTAGAAAATGAAGGCTAATCATGTTTTGGGTGTACTATTCCTTTAATGCTGTTTTCAGAAAATTAACCAAGAAATTCTGAGTTTAAAAAAAGGCTGTTAAGAGAAACAACAGCCTTGTCATTTATAGAAATTATACATTCACGCTAATAAAGGGGGAAAAATATAAATGCCTTTTCTTGTGTTTTATATTTTTGCCTTTAGTCTAATGTGATTAATGCTGACTTTTCAGCCTGAAGCTGTCAATACTCACTACTGCCACCCTCTGCTTTATGGGGGAACTGTTAGTTCCATCATATTCCACTATCTGACAATGTTAAAGAATCCTTTTACAAAACTTAATCAATCCCAATTATGATCAGGTTTAACACCAAAATAGTAATAGTGTTCCTTTGCCTGAGACGCATCTCTGGTAAAAATGTAATTAAAATCTGATTAAAGTAATCAGGCTAATAAACAGACGAAAAAAGAAACACAGCTAAAACAGAACTTCCTTCGAGGAGATAAAAAAAAAAAGCCAAGCAATTGATGTATGAAATTAGGATTCCACCCTAATAAACACCATGGCAACGTTTTATATATTTCAGATAAAAGACTTTAAATTCAGAAAGGAATATTCCTTTATACTGTTGTATTGTCTAGTTCTGTTGATAGAACAGTAAACATTCTGTGCTTTGTTTTGATCTAAAAATAACCCTACTGGGCCATGGAGGCCTTATGACATCACCATGGAATGATGATGTCATACATTCCTTTGATCCCTGTTATATATATGGGTGGTTAGAATGTGAAAGCGGACCTAAGCCTGCTGACCAACACACTGAGGAAAAAGCTTTTATCAAGAAATATAAAGATGTTAGCTCTCTTCCAGCACTGTACTTTTAACGGCACTTTTCAAAAACTTTTGTCGCGTTTGAAAGGCAGAATAATAGACATCCATGAAAGCCAATGACACTTGGGGTGGCACACGGGGTGGCCAATCAGATCACAAGGGGGGCGGGTGCCCCCCTTTGCCACCACAGTGGCTCCGCCTCTGCTTATGACATCATCATAGAATGATGATGTCATAAGCAGTGGCTCCGCCTCCGTCATACATTCCTTTGATCCCTGTTGGGTGGTTAGAATCTTTGCTTCATTCCAGCTCAGGTCTCTGGTGTGCTAGCTGTGGTTATTTTGCTCTCAAAGCGTTTATTGATTTAAACTGCAAGAAAACATCTAAAAATGAATTTCTGGGCAAAGAACGTTAATCTCGCTCAGGTAACAGAAATGCGTAGAACAAACAGGAGAAACGCCCTAGAACTCCGTTTACTCAACGAACATCTTGAAAAAGGTTTTCGTGAAATGGTCTCACACCCTGATGTGGAAAAACAGATGAAAGCCGAAATATCCTTAAACAAAAAATTTGAAAAGTGGATCAAGGAGCTTCAACACGAGCTAAGAGCTCAGAACAGTTTTAAGGAGATCATCGCTGCAGAAACTGCAAAGATAGAGGCTTTATGCTTGAGGAATGTTGAACTTCTAAACCAGTGGAAAACTATGAAAGATGAGGTAATAAATCAAAAGACACTGAAAAGTCAGTACAAGATCGCAAAACAGCAAAAGAAAACGCTCAAGGAAGCTAACAAGTATTTAGAAAAACGGGTGAAGAAGTTGAGCAAAGAAGCTTCAAATCAAAGTGAAGTGGCTATGGAGGAAAAAAATAACTTGCCGGCTTGCTCTCCAAGTAAACAAAGCACACAAGAGGAAGTTAGACATTTTGAATATTTATCAAATGACTTTCCCTCAGAACTCGTCATTTACGAGAGAGAAGCAACACCAGCTGACCAGCAGACCAAGGAACAAGAATTTCTACACTCAGTTTTAGAGTTGTCTGACAAAATATGTGAGGAACCAGGTCAGTTAGCACAGAAACAACAACATTCAGACCAGAGGACTGATTTTGAAAGCATTTCAATTGACTCGTCCTCAGAAATGGAGGAATGTGAAAGCGGACCTCAGCCTGCTGACCAACAGACTGAGGAAAAAGCTTTTTTAGAGCCAGTTTCTGCGAATGTATGTGAGGAACCAGGTCAGTTAGCAGAGAGAGAGACAACCCAAGCAACAGATTCAGTGGACACATCAGATGAGGGGACAGTCAGTTCATGGTTCTTCACTCCATTTAAGTTTTTTTTTAGTTGAAGTGTTATTCTGTGTTTTTGTGGTTGTTTTCTGTCAGTGTTTAGCTCTTGAGTTACTCTCTGCTGCCCCCTTGTGTCTTTTCCTTTCCCCTTGGCTCCCTTCTTGTTAGTCCTATTCACACCTGCTCCATATCAGCTCATTAGCCCATGTGTAGCTGAGTTAACTAGATTCTTATTTTATTTGATGAACCTTCTCAAAACACCTTTTTGATTCATTTACATGTTTGTTGTTATTTCTGTTTTATACTGCTTTTATTTTGGTGCTCAGTGGCACAGTGGGTAGCACTGCTGCCTTGCAGCAAGAAGGTTCTGGGTTCGGTTCCCGGCCCGGGATCTTTCTGCATGGAGTTTGCATGTTCTCCCTGAGCATTCGTGGGTTCTCTCCGGGTACTCCGGCTTCCTCCCAAAAGATGTCCAAAAAGATGACTGTTAGGTTAATTGGCTTCTCTAGTTTCTCCTTAGGTGTGATTGTGTGCGTGAATGGTTGTATGTCCTATTTGTCTCTGTGTTGCCCTGCGATGGACCGGCGACCTGTCCAGGGTGTACTGTAGGGCTGCAACAACGAATCGATAAAATCGATAAAAATCTCGACTTTTAAAAGCGTTGGCAACGAATTTCATCATCGATTAGTTGTGTCGCGCGATTAATGCGTCATCCGCCGCCGCCGTCATCACTGCCACTTGACTGAAACGGGGGAAGAAAAAAAAATACGGCAGAGCAAGCCAGCGCTGCAGGTGTGCAGTGTTGCCAACTCAGCGACTTTGTCGCTATATTTAGCGACTTTTCAGACCCCTCCAGCAACTATTTTTTTAAAAAAGCGACTAGCGACAAATCTGGCGACTTTTTACGGTGTTACTGGCGGCTTTTGGAGACTCTTACGTGAAAGCATGTATCGTTCCTACTCTTGTCCTGCAGCAGCAGCTGCTGCCGTGAGGCGCCTCCCCCATCCCAATCCCTCTCAGCGCTGCAATCAGAGAAGCAGGATGTTTCAGCGTCCAGACTGCAAATGAAGCGCGCATGCGCCGGGATTGACGGCGCAAATTGATCACAAATATTAAAATAGCCTTTATAAATAAATTAACTTGCAAATTATGAGGGCAGGGCTTTTGAAGTTTAAATCTTCTGGCAAAGATAAAGTAAAGAAGATCCTGCAATTTATGGAAGTAAAGCAGAATAAAAGCCAGCAAGATCAGTAATATGTCAATTAATTATATGCTACATTATGCTACAAATATCTGTCTTTGGAGGATGTGTTTTTTAGCACCCCTAGTTCTCTCATTTTTATTCCAAATACAATTTATAATTTGAATCACAGGGCTATTTTTATCTCTATGGTTCAGTATTTTCTCAAGTAGCAACTTTAACTGCTATACTTTCCTGTCTTAAAAGGCAGAACTCTTCTAGTCTAAAAAAAACTCATTTGTTGAAATGGGGGGGCCTATTGTTTGAACCCCTTAGGGACTTTTAAAAACAAAAATGTGTGTCTTTTTTGCGCTTTATGAAACAAAGTACCCTATATTTTGTGGATGTACAGCTACATTTCTCATGTAAGTTTGCATAGTTTTAACACAAACATTTATTTTTCATATTGCACCAGTACAGTTAATGAGCAACCTGTACTTGTGTGCTTGTTTGTTCTGTCTAAAATGTTTATTTTGGAATAAAGAGGTTAGTATAACAAATATTTTTTGTCCGATTCATCGATTAATCGAAAAAATAATCGGCCGATTCATCGATTTTTAAAATAATCGTTAGTTGCAGCCCTAGCTTATATCATCATCTTTTAAAATCTACTGTATTTCAGATGGTCTGAAACAAAGCATCTAAGTCTGAATGGATGGTTTCAGTGTCCACTCAGTTTTAACATATTTTTATATGTTTAAACAAAGAGTTTTATATATTTTTCTGCACAACTATGATTTTAATGTACATGCAGAAAATTGAATAATATTTAAGCAAGCACAAGCAAAGGGTTCAATTTCTCATACAGGGTTTATTTCACATGATAAATTATAATTTACAACTAAGAACTCTGGAATCATTTGCAAAGATTAATTTGTCAAACTTAACAGTACGCCAACTCTTAATTTCTGCCCACAGGGAATAAATGATAAGTACCAGTAAAGAATTAAAGTGGATACCTTCTTTGACCAGGTTTTCGTTGAAAAGGCTGCTGAGGATGGATGCGGAGATATTGCCGTTGGCCAGCAGAATACCCGTGAGCATGGCCAGTTTGTTGCGGTCAGACTCTGTGAAGCCCTTGAGAAACAGCAGCAGCTGCCAAACAGTAAGACATAGATTTTATTACGCTGGATGATCGAATAAAACAATGTTGCTTCCCCCCTTAAAATTTAGTTAGAAAAAATTGTAACACAAGTAAAGACTTATAGCATACAGGCCTGCAAAAATATTCAACTTCCTGTCATTTTTCATGTTTTGCTTCCTCATAACCTGGAATTAAAAATTGTTGTTCCAGAGTTGCACAATTTGGTTGTGAATAGTGCTGGCAGTAAAGAAAGGAGACTGCATACTTCCTATTATAGTTCCTTTAGTATTTGGAAACTCCAAAAAATCCTATCTAGCCCTACGGAGCTATAAGGAATCCCACAATCCTTTGTGTGACAGGATACATAAGCAAAACCAATGACATGGAAATTAACAAAAATACATTATTGCTTCTTTGATTCTGTCACACAGCCATTTTATTAAAAGGTTGGAAAATAACAAAGTTGGGTAAATACTTCTAAGAAACAAACTTCCAACATACCTTTTTGATTTCCTCCTCAAATCCCTTCTCCAAGTATTTGTAACGCCTGATGAGCTTGTTAAAAACCTACAAATACAAAAAGCTTGCATTAAACTCATTTTTCATGTACTTCCTGAAAAATATTTTGCAAAATTTGGAAAATTCACCTGCGCATACGCTTGCATGGTCTCCATATCCTCTTGTGCTTTGAAGACACAGCATTCTGCGCAGATCACGTCTTCAGACAGAGTACCCCCTGGGGCTAAAAATTAAACATTTTTAACATCAATTATCTCTTTGTGCTTCACGTAATTAGTGACAATTAGGGCTGCACCTAACGATTATTTTGCAAATCGCTGAATCTGTCGATTATTTTTTCGACTAATCGATTGATAATCTGCTAGCAAAAGGATCCTTAAAGAAGAGTTTTTACAAAATTAAACAAGGTGAAATTAAAACTTTTCCACTTGAATAGTTCTAGATAGAGAATTTTGACAGATTTTTTTTTTCATATTAAATGCAAAATGTTTATATACTTACCATCTCGGCATAATAACTGATCTAAGTGAGTTGCTCTGTCAACTAAAGGCATGTTAAAGATTAATTACAAAAAAAGTTGATGATTACCTGAAGAATCGATTAATCACAATTAATCCGATTAATTGTTTCAGCCCTGGTTACAATCACTGCAAACTATTTAAAACCTGCTTAGAAAAATCAATATTCTCTGAATAGGTTATGATTTTTTTTTAAGAATTATACTGTCATGTAAACAAAAGCAATAAAAAACCAATGCTATGATTTTGGTGTGAAAATATATACACATTGTTGCTAGCAATGCAGTTCACATGATGGCAGAGGATATCAAGACATAAATATTATTTTGACAAAAAAAAAAATATTTTGTCCAAAAAAAAAGCTAACAGCATGACAGGTTCACAATAGGAAATGAAGGTCTTGTAAAAAAATCTACATAAAAACATAATAGTTCTTTGCTGCCCTTCTTTCATTTTTAAGTTAAAAAAAATCATTTTCAGTCATTTTAATGACCCATCTGTTCTGTGTGTTTATTATGACTGCAAAATTAACACTAACAACCCTCAATACAGAGGTGCAAAATAACTATGTGATACATATACACATCTTGGGTTTGATTTGACATGTTAAATGGCAAACACACAAACAGAGACATATTTTGAGCTTGATCATCAATAAGTGTCTAAACATTTCCAGGTTCATTGTATCTGATGTTGCCCTATCTGACCACTTTCTGTCATTGAAAGCATCATTAAACTTCATAGGAAAATGGATGTTTAATGTAAGTGCCAAGAACACCTTTAACCTTATGTACTCTTCTACTTCCACTTAGAATTCTATCTAACAGCTCATCTAGCTCTGTAGATGAGCTGGTAGATAACCTGCATTATAATTAGACACCATTGATTCTGTCACTCTAATCAAAGGGACGATTTTTTTAAAAGAGTTATCTGTGAATAAGTGCTCCACCAGTCAGAAGTGGAAAAAAAGGTCTAAAGTGTCTAAAAGCACATGAAAAAGACTGGACTCTAGGTTAACTATAGAATCTATAAAGAGAGATTTTACATATACATGTAGCTAAATAATGTACCTTAATTATGCTCATGCTTATTTCACACACAACCCCCCCATGCGCGACCGTAGCATCTGAATTCCACTCTACCAGAGTCTTCAAAACTGCTGTTGAAAGAACAATTATTTGGACAAGCTGCAGCTGAAGAACTGCAGGCCTATCTCAAACCTTCCTTTCAACTACATTTTCAGCGCTTATACTACTTTCTAACAGTTCTGAGCAATATGACCTCAAAATCTTATCTAATTTTTTTCCTATCAAATATTATTTAGAGTTTTTTCCCCTTAAAGAAGCATTATGGAGTTTTCTAACTATACTGCCACCTGTAGCCAAAGCTAAAAACTGCAGCACTCTTCTGCTTGTTCCCGAATCTTGCGTTTTTTTTATATATATATATACATATTTTTTTTCATTTTATGGGGGAGTTGCCATTGGTGTTTGACTTGAGCTGGATGTCGATTCCATCAAAGTACCCACAAAATCCATCCTGAATATAAGGCTTGTAGGTGGTTGTAGGTCAGACCCATTTAACATGCACGTGCTTAATGTCACATCCGCCGAACAGTGCAGGAACTTCCAACCCAAAGTAAATAAAGAAAATTGGCTAAAGGGTTATAGATGCATCGGCGCTGAACGCCTGAAGTGTCAGTCTGCTCATTAAAAGATGTTTAAGTTGTAAAGGGTCTAATAAAACGGATATTTTAAAGATATTCTTCAGTAAAAACTTTCATGTCTTTTTAAGTTTCCTTATAAAAACGAGAAACGAAATACAATACTTTCAATCATGTCCTGTGGAATAAGTGCAAGGAAAATCAAGCTGTAAAACTGCGTTTAACACAACTTTTCACAAAAAAAATGAAAACATAAGCTAATTGTTTGCATCTAATCAGCTAGTTTATCAGTTATAAGTACCCTTATAAGAACAGAAAATGATGAAGTGATGTCATCCTGAGCTATGGAAGCCCAAAAAGAGCATTGATGGGAAAACAAAAAAATAACTAATAAAAAAAAAACAAATAAGGGAAAAAAAAACAACTGGAATTTCTAAAATTCTAATCTTCATAAAAAGAAAATTAAATGAATATATTTTAGTCCTTTAGTCAGGCATATTGGACAAATAAAATAAAAATATAATCAGATGAAAATTACAATGAAGTAACAATAGGCCCTGTGAGAGTCAGTCTGGCTGCTCTCCTGCTGCTCCTGTCTGAGCTTGCCTTCTCTCCTACCTCTATTGGCCCAGTGATCCTCCCCCAAAGTGGAACATGGAAAAACATTTTGCATATTAAAATTTTGAAAGTGTGTTTAAAAGTGAATTCACAGATATTGAATCAAGTTATATCTCAGTATATAACACTGGAATATTATCCAGCTCTAGCTTGAAATAGGTTCAAACAGGTAGACTGAAACAAGCAAAAATATTTAATGTCAAGCTTTCTCACCGAGCATTCCTCCAGCCACCAGGATGTCGAACAGGGTCTCCGCATATCGCCTGTAATCGAGCTTGGCACCAGATGCATCAAGGAACTTTGCAACAGCTTCTAAATCAGAGCCGCTTTGATTTAGACCTTGCACAATGCTTTCCTGAAATTGGGACGGGTCAAATCTCTCTTTTTCATCTAGGGAAAAAAAAAAAAAAAAACAGAAATGTACTTGAGCTTAATTTAGCCAACCTCTTTAGAACAGCAGGTAAAGTAAATGAACTAATGATTTTTACTTTATTCATAAAACCTAAAGGGACCGCATTCATCAAAAATTCACCAACTAAAGTAATTCAGTTATATGCCAATCTATACTTTTAAACCACTTTTGTTTTTGTTTGTGTCAGTTTTCTCAGTTTTAATAACTATTCCCAATTTGCCCTTTTCAAGCAGTTCCTTTAATTATTTTGTTTGCATGTCACATTTGAAATCAATGACTATAACATAATCCTACTAATCTACATGATCCGACATTCTATGAGGCACTTTTATTAGTTTATATCTACCAGTATCCTTATGTCCCCAACAATATTATTTTTTGCCCAGAAACTGCACCCAATAAAATAAATTGATTACTCAAATTTTATGAAGTTTTATGAAGATTTAATTTTTGGAAAATCTGGGTTTTTTTTTAAACCAACCCCATCCTTGGACTCAGATTGAATTTGAATTGGTAGAAAAAAAACAAATGAAATAAAAATCAATAAATAAAATCCAAGTTTAGATTTTTAATCCATATCACCCAATTCCATATTGAAAGATGGCTGTAGATATTACTTTATTTAATAACTAACAATGATATATGAAAAAAAAAATATCAAGGATATTATGAATGATGATAGTATGGAAATTTGGGAAGCAGCCTGACTGCTAGCTCAAAAATAATGCTCTGCCTGTGTGAAACTGGATCTGGGAATGATCTCAAACTGAAAGGCACTACAGGAGTACTCTACAGCCTTTTCCAGGCACAGTAATCATTCAGATTTCTCATCATGTATCTAGATCCTATCAGTCCAAACACTGAATTATTTTTTTTTTTTTTTAAATATGTTTTTGACTATGAGCACCAAATATTAGCTGTAGCACAAGCTGAAGGAAAGTGAAGTTTAAAGATGCTTGTTATTATACAAGGAAACAGTCAGGATAACGCATACAGATCCTCTTAGCACTAATTAAAACAAACTTAAAAACAAGAGATGAAATAATCAGAATTAGAATCCTCTGTTTACCCCAAGAGGTAATTATGTAGATACAGCCACATACCTTATAGAAATATAGGCAATATGGCTTACAATGAATAAGTTGGGGAAAAGATTAAAAAAAAATAATAATAATTTGCTTCCATCACATTCAAGTAGAACCAGCAGTGTTAGGTGACTAACACTCTGACAGCATGAGCCAACCTGTTAACAGGAATAAAATAAATAGTAAATCTAGACAAAATATTAGATACAAAGTTTTGACAATATGACAACAACGTATGTGGCAAATTCATTCACACATCTTTTACCTGGGCTAGTTTTATTATCTTGCCATTAAAGGAATAGTACACCCAAAACATGATTAGCCTTCATTTTCTACTCACCCCCATGCTGAACAACACTCTGGAGTACTTTTTTGATATCTCAAATGCATCTGGAGATCTGGGAGGCTTCTTGCTGTCTGCTGACATTCAAATAATGGAGGTCTATGGTGACCGAGACAGAAAGGTCCATAACAGTCCACAAAAAACGTGTCAATATTCCTCCATACTGCTCGTCCAATGTATTCCAAGTGTCCTGAGTGGGTAGCATCCAGAATTTACTCGAAACGAAGTCATTTAGAATGTTTTTAGAGCATAAACAGTAGTGTATAGGATTTCCCGAAAGCGCGCACATGGGCGCTCCCCACGCTACGGAAGCCGGCAGACCAAACCAGCGCATTCAGCTCGGCAAAGAACTCATGCTCTTCCTCAACACTGAAGTCCTCAGACATTTTTCTTTCGTTGTTTCTTTCTTTGCACAGGTAAACAGCACATTTCTTCTTCTACGCTTGCATTATTGGCAGAGCAGACGCTGAATGCGCACTTTCATCTGGCTTGGTCTGCCGGCTTCCGTAGCATCATGAACGCGCCGGGGCGCGTTCATGATGCGTGTGTGAATGCTGTAGGCATTCCTGTCCTTCCTGTGCTTCGTCCTTCCTGTGCTTCTTATGGTCAGTCTTGTACTTTGGTTTGTGGATTTTCAAGATTCTAAGGATGACACTGTTTTCTCTCTGCTGATCAACTGACACATTTTAATTAATTTAAATTTTGTTTTACAAATCTTTACTTTTCCACATATGATTTCTGACTTTAATACTTTTATACATATTCAACATTTATCTTCCTATCCTTAAGCTACTAATTTTTGTCTTCAACTAGTTAAGATTCAACTTTTTTACTGTTTATGTTACCGTTGTTGCTATTTTATAAAAGTTCTGCATATTTTTTCCAATTTTGGCTTGATTCTGCTCTCTTTCTGGAAAGGCATTAAGCTTTTCTGCTTGCTGTTAATTCATAACATGTCTGCCATGTTTCTGCTGTTGTCTTCAGCTACTCTTATGAAACTAATTAGACCTTTTTTTTGCCATTCCATACCATTTCAGCAGCTTTGACTTTAAATTTCAGCCTTTTTCTGCCATTTTAACCTTACAGCTTACAGTTTAGCGTACAGCATTCATCTGTGTGGCATTTACGGTTTTCCGACAGTTTGGCCCAGACCACGAAGAAGTCCAAACTTCTCCAATAGAAATCCAATGAGAGCTCTCTGAAAATCCGAACTGAAAATTCAAAAAAACAGACTTTTTCGTATCGCTCCCATTCGGGAACCGTTCGACGTAGCAACACGAGCCTTGTGGAAGTTGTTCCTCAGACCTTCCTAGCACTCACATTGAAGGAAGTGTGTCGATATCTTTTATCGTTTAGCTAGGAAAAAGGTTTGTTCGGGGGTAACAAATCTGTCCGAACCCCAAAATCAGGATTTTGACAATTATACACTTTTTTACATCGTCACCACGCCTAGACGAAATATTGTAGAAATATGAAAGTCACACCAGTTGTAGTCCAAAGATGGCTGACGCTCACGGTGAAAGAATTTTTTGAATACCTAATATGGTTTTGGCTCACCGCTCGTTTGTTCGGAGGGAAAGTTTTGCTTTTGAGAGTTCTGCTCTACCATTGTGCTGCATGTTAATCAATGAGACCAGCAGGATTTCTCAAACCTTTTTATTCCTCCTTCCCATTAAGGTTGTGAATGAGCTACAGCCATGAAAGTTTCCCCAATCGGAGACAAAGGATAGCTCTCGCTTAGACTGAAAGAATTTTTTAGATACCTTTTACGGTTTGTCTTCAGCACTTGTTTGTTCGGAGCTGATAATCCCATTCAAAAAAGCCTGAGAACTAAGGAACGAAAGTGATGCGCATGTCTCTCTCTCACTGACAGGCTCGTTAACGTTGTCAAGGTAACCGAGCTTCAAACAGATTTTACCTCCACCACTTTAAACAGCACATTTTAATCTAATGGAGGGAGACAACACTGATTTAACATTAGGAAGTGGATACAATATGACTACTGGCCATGACCCTTCCCTTCACACGCAACCCTGATAGACTTTCAAAATAAGACTCCGGGGACCCTTCAAAATAAAAGCCCCTACATTAAACTCATATTTTTTTCCCAGCATATGGGTCAACATTATGATCCGAACTCAACCACTTTTTTAAAATTAGACTCTAGGGGGGTTTTCAAAACACACCCCACAGCAAATTTCAAAATAAAAGCCTCCCATTGCCACTTCATCTACTGCCCTAATAACAGGGGAAAGAGTGATTTAATGATTGGAAAGTCATCAAGTGTCACTGCTGGGTCTGACCCTTTTCCTCAACACACAACCATGCTAGACTTTCAAAATAAGACTCCAGTGACCCTACAAAATAAAAGCCTCTATATTATACTTGTGTATTAATTGATGCAAATGGCTCAGCATTATGACCCAAACTCTACCAGCTTGTTTCTATTAGACTCTAGGGACCTTTTCAAAACATACCCCAGAGCGAATTTCACAATAAAAGTCTCCCATTTATGCTCTAACACAGCATCTATTCACCCAATAACATGGAAAACCAGTGATTGCATATTTAGAAATGGATTCTATATCACTGCAGGGCATGACCCTTCCCTTCACACGCAACCCTGATAGACTTTCAAAATAAGACTCCGGGGACCCTTCAAAATAAAAGCTCCTACAATAAACTCATATTTTTTTCCCAGCATATGGCTCAACATTATGACCCAAACTCAACCACTTTTTTTAAAAATGACACTCTAGGGGTTTTTCAAAACACACCCCACAGCAAATTTCAAAATAAAAGCCTCCCATTGCCACTTCATCTACTGCCCTAATAACAGGGGAAAGAGTGATTTAATGATTGGAAAGTCATCAAGTATCACTGCTGGGTCTGACCCTTTTCTCAAAACACTACTGCTAGACTTTCAAAATAAGACTCCAGTTACCCTACAAAATAAAAGCCTCTATATTATACTCGCGTATTAATTGATGCAAATGGATCAGCATTATGACCCAAACTCTACCAGTTTGTTTCTATTAGACTCTAGGGACCTTTTCAAAACATACCCCGGAGTGAATTTCACAATAAAAGTCTCCCATTTACGCTCTAATACAGCATCTATTCACACAATAACATGGAAAACCAGTGATTTCATATTTAGAAATGGATTCTATATCACTGCAGGGCATGACCCTTCCCTTGACACACATCCATGATAGACTTTCAAAATAAGACTAAAGGGACTCTACAAAATAAAAGCCTCTTTCTTACATACACTCATTCATTGTGCCGTATGGCTCGTAGCTATGACCCAAACTCAACCAATTTCTTCAAATTACACTACCAAGGCCTGTTGACCACACACCTCAGTGCATATTTCTTAATCAGGTTCTAAGATTTACACTGTAATAAAGCATCTGCTAACCTTGTAACATGCAGCCTAAGCCTGCCAACGGTGCTGTCATCAACACAGCGGCTCATAACATGCAGGTTAGTTTTTTTTATAAATTCAGCTTCTTAAGAGGTGTTAGCTCTCTTTCTATAAGCTTCTCTCTGTCCTTCCTGTGCTTCTTATGGTCAGTCTTGTACTTTGGTTTGTGGATTTTCAAGATTCTAAGGATGACACTGTTTTCTCCATGCTGATCAACTGACACATTTTAATTAATTTAAATTTTTTTTTACAAGTCTTGACATTTCCACATATGATTTCAGACTTTAATACTTATTATACATATTCAACATTTATCTTCCTATCCTTAAGCTACTCATTTTTGTCTTCAACTAGTTAAGATTCAACTTTTTTACGGTTTATGTTACAGTTTTTGCTATTTTATAAAATTTCTGCATATTTTTTCCAATTTTGGCTTGATTCTGCTCTCTTTCTGGAAAGGCATTAAGCTTTTCTGCTTGCTGTTATTTCATAACATGTCTGCCATGTTTCTGCTGTTGTCTTCAGCTACTTTTAAGAAACTAATTAGACATTTTTTTTGCTATTTCATACCATTTCAGCAGCTTTGACTTTAAATTTCAGCCTTTTTCTGCCATTTTAACCTTACAGCTTACAGTTTAGCGTACAGCATTCACACTGCATTTTCGCAGGAAATGCAACTTTTTCTAGTTCTTATTCTGGTTGCTCCGTTTTTCTTTGTCATTTAACTAGTCCTTCATACTTTGTGCTAT
>NW_024037953.1:0-124729 GCF_016077235.1 Cyprinodon tularosa
TTAGAGTTTGCATAGCAAAAACGCAAAATGTTATATTAACAGATTATATTAAAATGTATATTAGCTGTAATAATAATAATAAAGAAGTTTATCACGATAGAAAAAATAGAGGAGAAAGGTCACGATAGACATGTTTCTCTCGTCCTCACGATATATATCGCCATATCGCCCAGCTCTACACCAGGGTTTAACTTCCTAATAGAGTAGGGGGAAGTTTTTATTTTATTTAACTTCTCTATTGCGAAACAATGAGAAACGTATTCTGTTCTGTTTTTTTCCTTTATGGGGTAAAATTTGCTTTGATGTAGTTTAACCTTATTTGTCTGGTCTTTTCAGCATTTTCCTGTAGTTGTGCCAAAATACAGACTTTTTGTTTTAAACCTGTTGGAGAGAGGGAAAGTTTAAAGAACAATTATAATATTGGTTGTCATTTTTATGGTGGTAGTTTGAAGTTACTTGGTCATTTATAAGTAGCACTCCTTTGGTTAAATACCAAATTTTGCATGAGATTCTAAATAATTGTTTAGATTAATGTATTGCTTTGAGTGTAACTGGGGTTTATATGATGTATTTTTGCACTTATTCTGCTTTTTTGACAGAGTAAAGCTACAGAGTCTATTAACATGTTGAAAATATCAGGGATGATGTTCTTTTTCCTGTTGGATCTTCAAAATTAATGGTCCACCTTACTGTCAATCATTATGGTGATATGTTTATGTAAGACTCTCTTACATGATCGTCCTCATTTTCTCTTATCGCTGGTGAGTCTAATGAAAAACTTGCAAATTTTCTTTTGGAAAGTAAGCTTGTATGCACGATGCAAACAGCAAATTTCAAACAGAGCGCGCACGAGGAGAGATGGCATTGTGTATGCTCTCGCACACATTTAATATGGGTTACCTCTCGGGAGTGGGTATTTTGTGCGCATGCACAACCCTATAAGTGGAGAGGGTGAGTCTTTTCAAAAATTCGCGATTTTTAAGGCATTTAGCTTGATCAGTCTGAAAAATATATTTTTAGAAATAAAATGGAAGACCAATTAAAACATTTCTGGGGCATTAAACACAGACTGAATACTTACCTGATGTAATTTTATACATTTCTGTTTGCAATCAGTTTTCCACTTTACGTTCATTGGATTTTGTGTTTGGAGTTTAGAGGAAAGAGATTAATTTAATAAGGCTGAACGATGTGGAAAATGTTCACCGCTGCAAATACTTTCCAGATGTGCTGTAGTTTGAAAACTCTTGACAAACCTGGCTGCATTACCTACTGTCACATTACATGTTCCTGCGTTTGCTGTGTTGCAAGTTTTCCTGTTAATGAGTCGTTGTGACTACACATGACACAACCACATGATGACTTGGCTTTTATGAAAACGCACGTTCAAGTTAAGTGGATATGGATTGAAAGACCGAGCTGCTGTGTTGCCTCCTGAATGCTCCACCCAGATGCATCTAAAAGTGAAAACTTAACCTTTACTCTGGCTGATTTCTATAAAGATCAGTTCTGTGACTCCTCTTTTCCAGCCAGTGTTTTCTGCCCTGTTGCCTGGTGCTCTGGGTGGGATGCCATGGCAGCGAGGGGTGGAGCCGTCTCTTGAATTCTTTCACTGTGTGTTTATAACCCTAAAAGCCCTGTTAAAAATACAGCTCTTCTGCATTTAGACAGAACAACATGTAAATAAAGGGCAACAAACAATGCTTTCATGTAAATAAGTTAGCTTTGCTTACGTTTTTAAAGAATGTTAGTTGAAGTGTTTTTTTTCTCCATGTTTCAGGGATTTTTTTGGGGACTTTTTCAGATTTTTCATCGAGGTCTACGAGGTCGTTTCTCATGATGCCTCCTTCTATTCCTGCTCATGTTTTCCTGTTAACCCGATACAATCTTAAATGTATAAATAAGGATGTCAACCAGTCTGTAGCCCTTTGCTGCATATCCCAAGTGTTAAATAAATCTGCAGGCTCTGTATTCATACTCACACTCAAAAGGTTGGGATATACTCTGTTCTTTATCACAGAAGAAAGGATAGACGGTTGATGCAATTTTAAATATTTGGATTTAGATGATTGATTTGGTCAGTAGGGAAATAAACAGGACCACAGAGGAGAGTATTAGAGTCGCATAGTGATGCAGCGGGATCCAAAGGGGGAATCCTCCACCGGGAAAGGCTGATGAGCAACAGGCCTTCCAGTTAAGACACTCTGCTCTGTCTTCCTGACTTAAAGGAAGAAGACGGGTGCCGGTTGAACATTAGCGTCAGAATGGAACATGGCAACATGTAGAAAAGTCCTGAAGATTAAAGCTGAACAACATGCGGATGTGTTCAATATGACTAGAGGCTGCCTTCGGTAATGTTTGGTCACTTCGTCGGCCACGAATTGTAATAATGATGATCTCAGTGGGTGAATGATGGGATGTTGTGGATAAGAGTCAATAACAATCACACTGATCATTGCAGGGTTGTGCAGTCATAATGTGATGGAGGCCTGCTGAAGAAGCAGGGCTTCTCTAAACTGCATCTCTGAGGATATTTGCAGCCCTAATGTGTGTGGAGCAGGATGAAAGTCCAGAATGTCATCAGTTTGGCTCAAGGGTGCTTATTCCTGCCAAAAGCCTTGAACATTTGTAGCTAGGCAATCTGGGGGGGATTTTACGTAGTTAAAATCAGGCTGTGTGCTCTCATGCAGGCTCAGGTACAGTAGGATGCTAAACACATCTGCAGCAGTGCTCATTTTATAAGACTGATAGAGCTCCTTTAGTTCCCATGCCAGGACTACTAGGGTTGTTTTTTGTTTTTTTTTATAGGGAAAATAATGAATGGATTGTTCAGCAATGAGTGTTGGCCTAGTGGTTAGCTAGTCCTCTTAGAAGGTTGCATGTAGACAGTTCAACCCCCACAGCCTGCACTCTGAGTTCCCGAGCAAGATCCTTAACCCCGGATTGCTGCCTAGGAACCGCACAATGGCAGTCCACTGCTCCGCAAGGGGATTGGTTAAGATTAGGGATGGAACGGTTTATGAAAACCATCCGAACCGTTCGTTTCGCGGGTGTTGCGTTCGGTTCATGCGCTGCTCCTTTTTCTCATAGGCGAAGCGTGTACACTCCGGAGCAGAAGGTGGCGGTACTGCGATCAAAGCCAACCACCAGTAGTAAACAAGAAGAAGAAGAAGCGAAGCAGCGTAGCCGGGTGTAGCAGGAAAAAATCAATTGTTGTGGAGTTTTGTGTGGGTATGGCGAGTGGGAAAAGACAGGAGTTGGAAGACGCGCCAGCAGCACTTTATAGGTCTGCTGTATGGGACCACTTTGCATTTAGAGTGACCTACGATGACGGCGGAAAGAAAGTTGTGGATAAAAGTGCAACAGTGTGCAAGCATTGTGTAACACGTTTTGTTTATGCTAACAGCAACACGACCAACATGTCAGGCTAACAATCAACATACAGGTGCTGGTCATAAAATTAGAATATCATGAAAAAGTAGATTGATTTCAGTAATTCCATTTAAAAAGTGAAACTTGTATATTATATTCATACATTACATACAAACTCATATATTTCAGATGTTTATTTTGTTTAATTTTGATGATTACAAATGACAACAAATGAAAATCTCAAATTCATCATATCAGAAAATTAGAATATTGTGAAAAGGTTCAAAATTGATGGCCCCTGGTGCCACACTCTAATCAGCTAATTAACTCAAACCACCTGCAAAAGCCTTTAAATGGTCTTTCAGTCTAGTTCTATAGGCTACACAATCATGGGGAAGACTGCTGACTTGACAGTTGTCCAAAAGACGACCATCGACACCTTGCACAAGGAGGGCAAGACACAAAAGGTCATCGCTAAAGAGGCTGGCTGTTCACAGAGCTCAGTGTCCAAGCACATTAATAGAGAGGCGAAGGGAAGGAAAAGATGTGGTCGAAAAAAGTGTACAAGCAAGAGAGATAACCGCACCCTGGAGAGGATTGTGAAACAAAACCCATTCAAAAATGTGGGGGAGATTCACAAAGAGTGGACTGCAGCTGGAGTGAGTGCTTCAAGAACCACCACACACAGACGTATGAAAGACATGGGTTTCTGCTGTCACATTCCTTGTGTCAAGCCACTCTTGAACCACAGACAGCGTCAGAAGCGTCTTGCCTGGGCTAAAGAGAAACAGGACTGGACTGCTGGTGAGTGGTCCAAAGTCATGTTCTCTGATGAAAGTAAATTTTGCATTTCCTTTGGAAATCAAGGTCCCAGAGTCTGGAGGAAAAGAAGAGAGGCACTTCATCCACGTTGCTTGAAGTCCAGTGTAAAGTTTCCACAGTCAGTGATGGTTTGGGGTGCCATGTCATCTGCTGGTGTTGGTCCATTGTGTTTTCTGAGGTCCAGGGTCAACGCAGCCACATACCAGGAAGTTTTAGAGCACTTCATGCTTCCTGCAGCTGACCAACTTTTTGGAGATGCAGATTTCATTTTCCAACAGGACTTGACAGCCGGAACACAGTGCCAAAGCTACCAGTACCTGGTTGAAGGACCATGGTATCCCTGTTCTTAATTGGCCAGCAAACTCTCCTGACCTTAACCCCATAGAAAATCTATGGGGTATTGTGAAGAAGAAGATGCAATACACCAGACCCAACAATTCAGAAGAGCTAAAAGCCACTATTAGAGCAACCTGGGCTATCATAACACCTGAGCAGTGCCACAGACTGATCGACTCCATGCCACGCCGCATTGCTGCAGTAATACAGGCCAAAGGAGGCCCAACTAAATACTGAGTGCTGTACATGCTCATACTTTTCATGTTCATACTTTTCAGTTGGCCAACATTTCTATAAATCCTTTGTTTTTATTGGTCTTCAGTAATATTCTAATTTTCTGATATGATGAATTTGAGATTTTCATTTGTTGTCATTTGTAATCATCAAAATTAAACAAAATAAACATCTGAAATATATGAGTTTGTATGTAATGTATGAATATAATATACAAGTTTCACTTTTTAAATGGAATTACTGAAATCAATCTACTTTTTCATGATATTCTAATTTTATGACCAGCACCTGTATACCAAACCGAACCATGGATTTTGTGAACCGTTCCACCCCTAGTTAAGATGCAGAAGTGAATTTCTCCATTATGAGATCAATGATGTTCAAATATTATTAGCAACACGATCCCATCAACATGAGGATTTTAGCAAAAACACAAGGAGGATTAAATCTAATCATGCTGCTGTTCCTCCTCTACAGGCATCATGTCCAAATCAGACTACCCACCGGGCTATGAGGACTCCAGCGGTCCGATGTACGCACCCCAGGGCGGGGGCTACCCACCTCCACCCGCATATGGCTTCCCATCCTATGGTGGTCCACAACCAGGCCAGGCTTACCCTCCCTATCCGAGCGGTCCAAACACCCCTCTCTACCCGGGCCAGCCAGCGGCTTATCCTTCAGCACCGTACCCAGGACAGCCTCACCCTGCAGGGCCACAAGGAGCAGGCTACCCCTCCCCACCACCCATGCCTCCAATCATCCCTCCGACCATCCCATCAGGGGTGATGTCTTCAGGTGAGATGCCTTTTCAGCTGTTGGTTTCTAGAACAACCAATGCTTGATGTCTCACTTCCCTCTGTATATAATTTAATAATAAACTTCAGAAAAAGCTCTTTGAGAATCAGCTTTCACTGCCTCGCCCCGGTTTGTTCTGGCTGTGTTTAAGTACTGGACAATATATCAACATTTTTCAAGTATCCATTTTTTTTTTTGTTTGTTTAACAAGAGATTTCAAATGAGAATGTTTTTTTTAGTCAAGATGTTATAATTTTGCTTATGCTGGGAGGTTATTTCTTTCAGCCATTATTTTCACCACAGGTGGTTTTCTATAAATACCTCAAGGAAAGCTAAGCACTTAGGAAAATATCAATATTACCTTTGGTCCACATCGCAGAGTCCTTTAAAGTTTTTATCATGCTTTGTTAGTGCATTCCAGCACTACCATCCATGTTTGCCTCTTTTTTGAGACCTTTTTTTGAAAATTATTATCACCATTTCAAATGTAAGACATTGTTTCAATTTGTTGGACATGAGTAAAAAATGGAGCACAGCTCTGCACAATTTGGGACTTCTGGTAACCTTATACCCCATTAACACTACCCTTGAAAAACCGATCCATGCTGAGACCGGTCCGAGCTCGGCCTGGTTAACTGATCCGAGCTTGGTTCTGACGACCGTTTACACATCACGCTATCTCGGTTCCTCGACTCCTCGCCTCCTAGTGACGATCTGCGGTATTACTGCCAGTATTGAAGGAGGAAATCGAGCAGTTGGTGGCGGTAATGCACCAAAAGTTGTTTGCCAACCGCCATAAAACACAAGAAGAAGAAGACGAAGAAGGAGGGAATCAAGCAAGTCAAGTCTAGCTCAGTTCAGTTTGCTTTCCATTTACACACGATAAATTATCTCAGTTACTGAGCTCGGACCGGTCTCGGCCTGGTTTTTCAAGGGTAGTGTAAATGGGGTACTAATGTCCATCCACCAGTAAACCTCAGTTTTAAAATATTTCAATTAATTCTTTATTGGATTAAATTCTGTATTTGTCTTGGCCATTCTTGTTTGTTCACTCGCTTCATCTGGGTGGCGGGGGCAGCAGTCTCAGACCTCCAGCTCTGGTGGGGGAAGCCTGAGGCTCGCCCAGGCCATAGTCCCTCCAGCGTGTCCTGGGTTGTCCCCTGGGCCTCCTCCCGATGGGATGTGCCTTGAACACCTCCCAAGGAAGATGTTCAAGGAGCATCTGAAAAAGATGTCGTGATCCAAATTTCCTAACCATAGGGGAGGGTGTCCTTACTTCCCTGTCCCTACAGACACGCACATTCACAGCATGACTCTTCCAGTAGGGCTGCAACTAGGGATAATTTCGCTAATTGATTAATCTGTCGATTTATTTTTTACTTTTAATAATTATATAGCAGCGCCGTGCTTTGGCGCAGTGGTTAGTGCACACAACCCATGTATGGAGGCCTTAAGGCCAATTTACGCTTCTGACGCATAGCCTCTGCAACTGTCAAATCTGTCTCTGTATGCGTGACCACGCCCTCCGCGCAGAGGTTCTACAACTGTTGGCGCACACCTCAAAAAAATCCTGACTATGTGTCGCGGGGTCGCAAACACACGCAGACCTCAAGCAGAAGTGCGCAGCTGTCATTGGTCCTTGGTATGCCTTTCAGGCTGTCTGTGTGGTCGTCTTTCTCGATTCTGAGCCTGGGCGTGCCATTTTTAAAAACCGAGGAACAACTACAATGCACAACTACAAGTAATGGTTAATTGTTTTTTTTGCCAACTCCATTAACAGAACCTGTTCCTCTTTGATGTCTAGTAACTCTAGATCCATCTCCGTGACCGTGATATCTTGCAGACGCGCCATTGTTGTTTTGGAAGAGAAACACTCCCGCCAGCGCTGCCAAAGTTCTTGGACCCATCTGCCAAAGTTCTTGCGGGTTCTCGAATAGGCTCCTCCTTGCACTTTGGCAGGAAACTGCTGTGCGTCCCTAGAAATTCCAGACCGACGGTGTGGAAGCATACAAGCAAAGCTGGTTCGCGACCAGACCCAAGTGACATTTGATGGGTGCGGTTGCAGAAGTATAATCTGCCCTTTAGTCCTCGATGCAGGCGACCCGGGTTCGAATCCGACCTTTGGTTCTCTGCCTCATGTCTCTCCCCCTCTCATACCCCCTTCCTGTCAGACTACTGTCCATAAAAACGAGCCACTAGTGCTGTAAAATCTAAAAAATAAATAAATATTTATATAGGAAAAGATTTCTTAAAAATGTGTATACAGCATTTAAACCAGTTAAAACTAAAACTTTTCCACTGAAAGAGTTCCTGATAGACGCTCAAAAACATTTATTTTTTTTATGCAAGATGTTTATATATTTTTCACATTTTGGTATAAAAACTCCTCTAAATGGGTTGCTTTTTCAGCTAAATGCATGTTTTAGAGTCTCTTTACTCCAGTTAAAGATGAATAGATTCCTAAATTAGTTAATTTCAATAACAATTTAATCCGATTAATTGTTTTATCCCTAGCTTCCCGCACCCCATATCACATTAGGGGAATGTTTCTTGACCAACCCTGCATATTGTTCCTAGTTAACTCTACAGTAATCTTGTATATTTGTAATTATTAATGTAAAAAGCATACAGCTGTGGTTCTAATGAGTGTATTTTATCCTATGCTTCCAATTATGTTAAGTGATGAACTTCCTTATTTTTCCTGATTTCCGACCACTTGTTCTTTCCCACTTAATGCAGATGAGGAGTTTGCTGTGAGCGACGGCAACTGGGACGACCTGAGTGTTCGGCACGCCTTCATCAGAAAGGTAACGTTCCAGTGTTTGGCTTTTGTTCGTTGACAGGCATCCAGGAATATTTATCTTAAGAGCTGCAGTGTTCCTCATTCATGCAAAGATGCTTGTTTTGTAGATGCACATTTTTAAACACAGAGCTGCACTATAGCTCTAGAATAAGGAATTTTTAGCCAAGATAGTTTATATCTTGGCTAAAAATGTAAATCCAAATTCATCAGATGCCTGATTTGCATAAGCTTCATTTGTTTATCATTGAGCTCCCTTTAACAAATGCCCGCATAATTGGACTCCACTTTTATTAGCAGATTTCCATCTTTCCAGCCTTTCCTATACTGATCTGACAGGGCTGTCCACAGCAGTGACTCGTTTGATTGCTGCTTTCATTTTTTTGTTAGTTTTTTTTCTTCAGTGTTTTTCTCTGTGAGTGCGTCTCTTTTAGTGAGGGCTGACTCGCTTGACCTTTAGCAGCTCCCTCTGGACAATGATGTTGACTAGCTCCAGTTCTCATAGTTTCCGTCCAGCCTTAAAGATCTGACCCTCAACTGGGAGAGATAATTATATTTTCTGTTTAAGAAGATTTTTGGAAAATCTGGATTTTTTTCTTTCCTGAATTTGGTAGGAAGAAATAGGAGATTAGTTTTATAAGCCATTTCCCTCAGTCCTAATCTGACCACAGGTCAGTGCTGTTGAAATTCTGCCATTCCCTTGTGAACAGATTTAACATCTGTTAATGTTTTTTAAGCTTGTTTGTTTTCACATTTTTTCTTTCTCAATCATGTTGGAGGCTACAGAGATTGTCACAAACCTGTTCCTGATTTCTATGTATGTGTTGCTCTTTATTCATCAGAATAACCTGAGGCTGCTTTGTGAGTAGATTCTAAGAGGAAAGAAAACTCGAATAGATTTTTATCAAATAATTCCACTGTTTATATAATACAGGACCTACACAGAGGCTTACTTTTCTATCTTATCTCTAGAAGTAACCCAGCACCAGTCCTCTGCGTTCCATCCCTTCCAGTTTCAGTCAGCCCTTAGTAAAGAAATGGCTTCCTTTCTGTTTAAAATACTCCAAAATCCCACTGAGCATGAGGATGGACTCACATCCAGCGCCTGCCAATGCTGAATAAGCTCTGCATTGGTGGTAGCAGGATGCTGAAGAACTTTCCTCATTACTATAGAAATCCTGGTGCCTGATAAGCTATCTTTACCTTCAGCTTTGTTATTGAAAGTGAGTCCTTCTCTTTTAGGTTGTCACGCTTTTTCTTTTTTTTTTTTTCTTTTTTAAGTTTTTACTGCACTAGGGGCTAGTTTTTTCGATAGTAGACTGACAGGAAAGGGGGTATGAGTGACGGGGGGAGACATGCGGCAGAGGACCACAGGTCGGATTCGAACCCGGGTTACTGCGCCACCTACAAAACCGTCTTTTAGGTTCTTGATGATGTAAAAAACTCTATCTTCAGTTGCTTTTTTTTAGCAGCAGTTTCCTTCCTGTGAGCTAATTTCTATGGCAAAGCAGCAGCAGCTGCTCATCAGTCCCTCCCCCATAGCTATCCATCTAATCAGTACACTGACAGCTACACTGAAAAAAACAATCTAGAAATAATTTAAAATTTCCTAAATTAAGTGTATTTACCCTTAAATTGAGTAGGTAAGTTAAATACTTTGCCAATAGGATAAGTATTTTTACTCTTAAAATAAGATCATTAGATAATATACACTTAAAATTAGACAATGCAATTATGTTTTCTTATTTAAAGTATAAATTGTCTTGTTCCATTGGCAAAATGTCTCTTTAACCTCGTCAATCCAAGAACAAATGCACTTATTTTAAGAAAAAATGACTTATTTAGATTTGGATTTTTTGCAGTGTATAGAAGACAAGAGTATAAACAAAATAATAAAGAAATAATTATTAGGAATTAAACAAAAAAGCTTTCTGAGGTCAGATAATGATAAATACTCACTTGAGCAGTTTTAGATCAAATTCATGCATGTTAACTAGTCGCTATGTGCATTTTGAACATTTTATGCGTGCAGATTGAACACCATGAAGTCCCTCAATATGTCACAAACATGAGTGCATGCTCCTTCTCTGCATCCATGGCTTTTGTTTAACACTAGTTTGCCCTTTTAGCAGAGCTCTGACTTCATAAGTTAACAGTGGTTAGCAAATGTTCGGAGTGCTAATGCATGGGCTTCAACTGATTTCAAGACCTGATGGCTAAATGCAATAAAAAAAAACGCATTCAGATATCAGCTTATACTACAAAAAAACTAAACAAATGTTAATATCAACCCAAAATGTCAAAGAACAGTTAGAAACTCATTATTCAAAATAAAAGAGATCAACAGAATTATTTGGCTCCACTCCTGGTTTCAGGATCAGAGAAATAGAGCTCAGATGAACCGCCATCTGCTGCCTGTCAGACATCGATCAGCCTCTGAGCTTCGTGGTTTATGTTCTGAACAACATTTTCCAACATCTGATGTCCAGTTAATGTGCTGCTCTGGTTAATTGGAGGAAATTAGAGGATGTAAATGTTTTAAGGCGGGAGCTTCAAATAAAAAATGATTGTTCTGATGAGAACTGCACTAATAATGCTTCTAGCTTGATTTTACTGCGGTCAAAAAGAAGTTTCTGACAAATGTAACATTTATGAAAGGTTTATTTTCTAATGAAATCTTATGATATTTTAGGATTTGATACCAAAGAAAAGTTCTGATATTTATAATTAGGGCTGGGTATTTTCGCCAAAGTCCTGAATCGATTCGATTTTGATTCATACAGTTCTAAATCGATTAATTTCGATTTGATCTGTTTTTACAATAATGAAATTGGCTCAACTGTGTTTCAAAAAACTCATGTATTACTCATGTAATACAAAGTGCAAACTTGTAAATCAGGCAGTTTAAACATAAGACGTGAACAAAACTGTCTCAAAAGTGCAAACTTGTTTGTGAAAAGGGAAAAAGTGAAGCCTCACCTGAGCAAGCAGACGTGACACAGCAGACATGCATGAGCTGCATTATCTTTAAAGCACAAACCATATTTGCAGCGTTGTCTGTAACAACTACAGGGTGTTTTCTGGTCAGCCCCCATTTGTTAATGTCTTCAGTCAACCTATTAGCTATATTTGCAGCTGTCTGACTTGAAGTAATCTTGAGTGCATCTTTCCTGCTCATTTGAATCTGAACGCCACGCACTATTGGATCGCATACCCTAGACATCGATTTTTCAAAAATGTAAAGGAATCGATTCAAAATCGATTAACTCGATTTTTTTACCCAGCACTATTTATAATGAGACTAATGTCATTTTATGAAGGCATTAATGATACTTTTTCATTTTGTGTGAATATTAGATCCATTAATAATCTATTACAAATCCCGGTTGAACTTTAAAAACTGATTTATAAATAATTGGCTTGTGAAGAACCAGATTTTAAAATGATCACTGATTCTCTTGTTTGATCATTTAGTTGCAAAACGGTAATCTAGAAATTAAGCTAAAGTCATTAATGTAATTTAATAAAGGGAATATGAACATCAATTTGATGAATACCTTTCTTTTTGTAATATGAAGGCTTTTTTGTCATTATTTTTTCTGGAAATAAAAATGAGTAAAAGTGTTTTTCCACACCAGAGGAGGAAACTTATATCAGCAAAAGGAGTTAAACTACAGTTAAACCTCAAATTTAAATTCCCCAAAAAGCAATATTACCATGTCTGAGTACTGAAAAAAACTCATCTAAAGATTATGGTTAATTATCTGAGAAGTGTATAAAACATTTGAGGAATACAAAATCTATTTCATATTTTTGTTCTACTTCTGTTTTCATCCTCTTTAGAAAGAGATTTGTCTCATTTCCAATATTTTATGGGAATTTAATTCCTATCCTGTCTGAATCTGCTCGGACTAATTTGGGGCAGAACTTTTTTCACATTTGACATCTTTAAAAGTTGTGACATAATGAGCATCACCTGTCGCCACCTGGACAGATTCACCTGATAAAAGCTGATTTTTTCTGGATTTTAAGTCCCATCAGTATTAAAAGAACAATAAACCTGGTTTTATTTATCATCATCATTTATAATATTTTCTAATGACAGTATTGGAGCTAAAGCTGGATCCAGTAAGGGTTTTAAATGTTTAATATTTGTTTATGGGCGACCTAATAAACAGCTTTCACATAAGAAGTAACTTGTGGATAATTTTTCACCATAAACCGCTCTTTAAACTGCTTCATCCTGGTGTCTATAAGGGCTTCCTCTGTGTGTGTTTCAGGTTTATGTGATCCTGGCCTGCCAGCTCCTCCTCACCACAGCCATTGTTGCCATATTCACCTTTGTGTGAGTACACAGCATCACCGTTGAGCATTTCTGTCTGTCATGCCGTCATCTGTCAGTAACCCCTCCTGTTTTCCCACAGTGACCCCGTCCGAGTCTTTGTAAGGAGAAACCCGGCTGTATACTGGGCCTCATAGTAAGCCTTCCTCTTCAGCCTTTGAAGCTAAACGCTAAAATAAAAGTGAATATTAACCATTTGTTTTTCTTAAAAGTGCTGTGTATGTAGTCCTCCACCTGGTGCTGGTTTGCTGTAAGGGCCCACGGTGAGTTTTACCGAATAAAACTTTGTTTAGATGATGATCAGCTAATGCTAACGCTTGTTAATCCTTTATTTGTTCAGGAGGAAGTTCCCATGGAACATCATTCTGCTGCTGCTCTTTGTGAGTTTCACTTCTTGCTGCTGGTCCTCAGAAACAGGAAACTAATAAACACTTTCCTGGACTTGGATCAAAATGATTCACGGAGGCTGAAGTGTTTTCCATGTGCTCACAGTTTGAATAATCCCTCTGACCTGTTGCGTCTTTCTCTGCCTTATCTGCTGCAACAGCAAAATGATGCAGCTTTTTCTTTCCGTGGTGCCACACCAGCGTAGGCCTTCCAAAGTAGTGTCAATTGATGGAGTATTTTCTGGACTTAATCGTATTCAGACAGCTTGAAGCTTTTTAGATTTTTGAGCTATATTAACAGACATTTCAATTATTATTTTTTTATTTTGATGTTTGACCAACACAAAATAGAGCAAACCAAAATGGTTAAACATGGTGGTTGCAGTAAAACGCTGTGGGAAACCTGGTCTTTAGCCGGGTCGGAGTTGATGGGAAGATGGATTGAGCTTAATGCAGGAGAATCCAGGAAGAAAAGAGGCTGCGAGGGGGTCCACCTTCCAGCTGGTGGAAGATGTTGGAGTTTGAGGCAAATTTAGGACAGAAAAGTGAAAATCAAAGGCTATTTATGTTTCAGATAGGAAGGTTTAGGTTTGTATCAAATCTTTGTTTTAGACATCCTGTAAAACTTGGAGTGAAAGTTGTCTCTACAGCCTTTTAACTCAGGCTGCTGATTTTTACCCTAGCGTGCATTTCCTTATCCAGGGTTTAAGAGGGTCATTCAAAGTCATTAAATTATTATTTTTTAAATTAAGGCCTTAATTGGCATTGAAATTCATTACATTTGATAATCGTGGCATTAGAATGCTTTGGAAAATAAGCTTGAGTCGGAGAAAAGGCTAGAGAATGGGGAAAATGCAAATTTGAACCAAAGTGGCAGGAAAACGAGGAACTCGGGACATGGCTGCAGCCTGTCCATGGTGAAGATGGTGAAGGATTTTGCTGTGTGTGTATATATACAGGTGCTGGTCATAAAATTAGAATATCATGAAAAAGTAGATTGATTTCAGTAATTCCATTTAAAAAGTGAAACTTGTATATTATATTCATACATTACATACAAACTCATATATTTCAGATGTTTATTTTGTTTAATTTTGATGATTACAAATGACAACAAATGAAAATCTCAAATTCATCATATCAGAAAATTAGAATATAACTGAAGACCAATAAAAACAAAGGATTTATAGAAATGTTGGCCAACTGAAAAGTATGAACATGAAAAGTATGAGCATGTACAGCACTCAGTATTTAGTTGGGCCTCCTTTGGCCTGTATTACTGCAGCAATGCGGCGTGGCATGGAGTCGATCAGTCTGTGGCACTGCTCAGGTGTTATGATAGCCCAGGTTGCTCTAATAGTGGCTTTTAGCTCTTCTGAATTGTTGGGTCTGGTGTATTGCATCTTCTTCTTCACAATACCCCATAGATTTTCTATGGGGTTAAGGTCAGGAGAGTTTGCTGGCCAATTAAGAACAGGGATACCATGGTCCTTCAACCAGGTACTGGTAGCTTTGGCACTGTGTGCAGGTGCCAAGTCCTGTTGGAAAATGAAATCTGCATCTCCAAAAAGTTGGTCAGCTGCAGGAAGCATGAAGTGCTCTAAAACTTCCTGGTATGTGGCTGCGTTGACCCTGGACCTCAGAAAACACAATGGACCAACACCAGCAGATGACATGGCACCCCAAACCATCACTGACTGTGGAAACTTTACACTGGACTTCAAGCAACGTGGATGAAGTGCCTCTCTTCTTTTCCTCCAGACTCTGGGACCTTGATTTCCAAAGGAAATGCAAAATTTACTTTCATCAGAGAACATGACTTTGGACCACTCACCAGCAGTCCAGTCCTGTTTCTCTTTAGCCCAGGCAAGACGCTTCTGACGCTGTCTGTGGTTCAAGAGTGGCTTGACACAAGGAATGTGACAGCAGAAACCCATGTCTTTCATACGTCTGTGTGTGGTGGTTCTTGAAGCACTCACTCCAGCTGCAGTCCACTCTTTGTGAATCTCCCCCACATTTTTGAATGGGTTTTGTTTCACAATCCTCTCCAGCCATCAATTTTGAACCTTTTCACAATATTCTAATTTTCTGATATGATGAATTTGAGATTTTCATTTGTCGTCATTTGTAATCATCAAAATTAAACAAAATAAACATCTGAAATATATGAGTTTGTATGTAATGTATGAATATAATATACAAGTTTCACTTTTTAAATGGAATTACTGAAATCAATCTACTTTTTCATGATATTCTAATTTTATGACCAGCACCTGCATATATATATATATATATAGGTATATAGTCATGGGTATTTGTTGATGGCATTAAAATTATTTCTAAGAGCATTAAAAAGCATTTCATAAGAGTTACTCATTCATGTATAAACCCTGTTATCCTGAAGGATTTTGTTTTAGTTCATTAAATCCCCATAAACTCAGCAGAGGCTTGTTTGCAACATTTCATCATGAACCACTTTAACGGCTCTGTTTACAGTTAAAAGTAGTGATGCACGATATTAAAAATTTCAACCGATACCGATAACCGATAATTTCCTGCTTCTCAGGGCCGATACAGATACCGATACCGATATGTTAAAATGTTATTTAGTTTTCTTATTAACACAACATTAACATAATATATTGATATAATCTACTTTGTGCAGTATAGATAACTGATGAATTAGCTGATTTGACCTATCTATAACAAAAAACAACAACTTGTGACACTGCAAATGTTTATTTCTTTTCATTTCACCAAAAAAAATAAGGTAATCTGCTATAAAACATGTAGCAAGACACAGATATGCATCAAACATGCATCATAATTTAACAAAAAAAGTGCATCTCTTATGGAGGTATGTAATAAAGTAAAGTGCATTCTGAAAACCATTAATGCTTGACTGCATTAAAAAAAAAACTCAGTCATTTAGATAAAAAAAAAATGCTTACAACTTCAACTTAAAAGTTAAATGATTTCCTCTTAACATGTCCTTTGCTAACCACTCCCCAATCTTGTCACTGTTTCATGTCATTACATGTGGTCATATGCCATCATAAAACGTATAGCAAAAGTTCTAACAACAATAAGCATAAAATGTGCCTCTTAATTTTAACAAAACGTACATCCCTAAGGGACGTAAATATTTAAATCTGTTTCAAAAATAAAATGCTTAAATTCTTCAAAACTTCAACTTCAAAGATTTTTCTCTTCTCAACATTTCCTATCCTAACCTCCCCCCAAACTTGTCACTGTCAAATTATCTGCATTATATTTTCTATATTCTGGGGGAGGGCACCAGTGGGAGATTTTTCTTAACAAAGAGAAGCATCTCTGCTTTCTCACATCCAAGTCGGTTTCGTTTTTCATCAATAACATTTGCAGCAGCAGAAAATAAACGTTCACTGTCCACACTTGTACAAGGAGAGGACAGATACTTCCGTGCGAGGAGGGCAAGTTGTGGGAACCGGATTTTGTTGCTTCTCCAGTAGTCCAAGGGGCTCTCGGATCGAGGAATTGTGGGCTCTGAGAGATAGGCTTGAATCTAAGGTAATAGAAGAATAACAAAGAACAAAAACAAAATTATATTTAATGTTATACATAGCATATTTAACATAATATAACATTTTTTTTATCAGATAGCCCAAAGCTTTATATAAACAACAAATCAATTACCTGCTGATCAGCTTGGCTGTGGTTCAGCTCGTTTGTGGCATTTTCGTGAAGGATTTCTTCATACATTTTCTGCAGGGAAGTATTGTTGTTGTTGTCATCTGTCCTGGTTCTCTTCTCATGTGGCTCTGGCTCATTTTCTGTCTGTGATCTCATTTTGGCTGTTAAGACTTCCATTGCTTCCTTCTTTGTTGCTTGGTCAAAAAAGCAGTCTTTATATCTGGGGTCCAACACTGTGGCCAGAAAGCACACGGACTCTGTCGAGATGTGACTGAAACGCTGCTCAACAGCTTGCAGTAGCATACTCTTTGAAGTTTTGATTCCATGATCTGTTGCAACAGTCTTGTTTAACAGACGTTTCAGGGCCTCAATGGAGGGGATCACATCAGCTGCGGTGGCTGTAGCTGAGCTCATGTTTTTTGTCAGCTGCTCACACGGGTCAAGAATTGTTAGCATGTTTTCGATTAAAGCCCACTGATTTGGGCTCAGAAATGCAGGCAAGTCGAAATCGACGGCATATGCTGCCAGGGCTCGTTTCTGCTGCAACAAGCTGGTCAGCATGTAGAAGGTTGAATTCCAACGAGTAGCCACGTCTTGTTGAAGCCTTGCCTCTTTCATGCCAAGTTGTTTCTGTAAGTTTCGTAGGCGGGAGGTGGCGACGTTGGAGTGTTTAAAGTGTCCGACTATCTTCCTGCTTATCGCGACACAGTCTGCGATGCTTCTTTGGCTCAGTACAGCCTCGTTCACAGCTAACTGTAGCGTGTGTGCTACACAGCCCAAACTGGCAAGCCCACACTCCTCCATGGCCTTGATCATGTTGCGTGCGTTGTCCCTCAGCACGACATGCACTTGGTCTTTCGTTATATTCCAGTGTGCAAGCATGGTGTTAAACGCCTGACATATCATTGCGGCAGTATGTGATCCGGGGCACTCCTGAGCATGCAGCATGGCTTGTTGCAAATTAAAGTCCTCGTCTAGCCACTGTGCTGTTAGACTTAGCATGCTAACAGGGCTAACATCGGACGTCCATATGTCTGTTGTGAAACTTATGTGTAGTCCGTTCTGGTCGATTAGGCTGTGGATGTGTGTGGCAACAACATCATAAAGTGCAGGGAGGGACACGTCTGAGAAAAAGCGGCGGCTTGGAAGAGTGTAGCGTGGCTCCAAGTGTGCCAACAGGCTACGAAAAGATGGCTCTTCGACCACGGAGAAAGGCTGGTCGCCGAGTGCAATGAACTCCATTACTTTGCCGTTAATGGCTTTGGTCTTTTCATTGTCTCTCGCAAAGGGTCTACTTTTTTCAAAAGACTGCAGAATGGTAACATCGGATTTTCTTCCTTTAGTTACCGCATTGGTTTCACTGCTTGTGCTAGCGGCTGCAGCCGCTGCCTCATACTCTTTTAATACCTCTTCGCCGCGGTGCCGACTTTTCAGGTGAGATATAAGATTACTTGTGTTAAAGCTTGACGACCTTTTTCCTCCTCTCGGAATCCGCAATGAACAGGCGTTGCATATAGCAAAAGCATTGTCATTTTCTGCCACTGTGAAGAACGACCATACTGGTGAAGGCATGTTTGTCTACTTCCCCACTCACTGGCCGCATGCATTGGATGTGACGTGCCACTGCGCGTCATGGCTTGTGTCTTCAAAATAAAAGTCGTTACTCTTGAACGCAGTTTCCGCGTTTTTATTAAATTATCGGCTATTTTTATCGGGAAAATATGGCTATCGGGCCGATAGAAAATAAGCCCAAATCGGCCCGATAGTTGAGGTGACCGATATATATCGTGCATCTCTAGTTAAAAGGCTTACTTTCAGATATTTCTCAGTCGGCTCCTATAATTTCTGATTTGATAAAAACTTTACACGACTAAATATACTGTTTCTTTCTGTGTCAGACTCTGGCTCTGTCGTACATGACTGGAACCATCTCAAGGTAAGAGACGGAGCAGAAGAATGCGTAGGGAAACGTAAAAAAGCCCGTTTGAACCCGAGGAGTAATCCAGTTTGTTTTTGGTTTCAGTTACTATGATACCAAAGCCGTGTTTCTGGCTCTCGGGATCACAGCTGTCGTGTGCATCGCCGTCACCATCTTCTGCTTCCAGACAAAGGTGTGTGTCCGCCTCTGAAACCCGAAGCTCCCCGTTTAGGAAAAGGTGTTAACATGCTGCCCTGTGGTCTCACCGTCTAGGTTGACTTTACCAAATGCCGAGGCCTCTTCTGTGTCCTTTCGATCGTGATGCTTGTAACTGGAATCATTACAGCCATCGTGCTTTCCTTCAAATACGTGAGTAAAGTCGGGGGGGGGGGGTTGAGTTTAGCAGCCAGAGCTTCATTTTCTTCTAACCGCTGCTTTCTGTTGCAGATCTATTGGCTTCACATGCTGTACGCAGCTATGGGAGCCATAGCGTTCACCATGGTGAGTGTTTTACATCTCAACCTGAAGGATTTCCTCCCTCTAACTTTATATTGTGTTGATTTTTAATCCTCCTTTGTGCTTCCTAGTTCCTGGCATACCACACTCAGCTCCTGATAGGAAACAGGAAGTACTCCATTAGTCCTGAGGAGTACGTCTTCGCCGCGCTCTCCATTTACGTTGATATCGTCCAGATCTTCCTCTTCCTGCTGCAAATTATTGGAGCTTCCAGCAGATGAGGTTGCTGAAGTTCACGCCGTGTCGGACGGCTGCTGGAAAGCACCACGCCTCAAAAACTGGTTTCTGTTTGTCTTTATTCCAACTTTTTACCTTTCTTTTTTCTTTTTTGGATTAAAGGAAAAAAATGATTTGTATTTTAAATATGTTAAAAATAATCCAGGGAAAGAGTCAAACGGCTTAATCAGAATTTTCTTTTTTTTCTTTTTTTTACAGTGTAGGGATCTACAAAAACTACTTTTGTACTTGTAATATACATATTTATACTTTAAAATAGTCTTGATCTGAAAGTTTATACACCCCTGTTTAAATACCAAGTAAAATATAATTAGGTCATTTCAAGAATTAATTATACCAAAGATGTGCTAACTAGACCTTTAAAGTAATACTCTACATTTGTAGAAGTAAACAGTATCTGTAAGAATACTGTGTTTACATTTAGAAAAAAGCTAAACAAAAAACATCAGATGCTATAAAGGCGATGAGGAGAAAAAAAATCTAATCTCACTTCAGCTGTATAGCAGGAACCTAATGGTTAAGGGCTAAAACCTGTTGAGTTCCACCTTAAAAACCTCAGAACAACCCCAGACCATGATGCTGCCACCACTGTGCCTTATCAGATTATTAAACATTCTCCAAAACAGGTTTGGGAATCTGCAGCCAGCTTTGAATCTTTTCATTTGATGAAAGGAATGCTGTCATACCAAGTGGAGAAAAGTGTTGAAATGATTAATTCTCATATTTCTGGGTTATTTAAACAGGGCTGTTTGCTTCAGATTCACTGTAGATACCTACTATGCTTCTTCTTTGCAATGATAAAAAAAAAAAGGCATTTGATTATAATCAATTTTTATGATTATACCACATGTATCCATGGCAACTGCTCTATAAAGGCTTGGTTTATGATGAAAGGTTTTGTATGACTGTTTCAAATGTGGCTGCTTTGTTCAGCCAGATGGAGACGGACGGTCTGAGCCATCAGGGTGAAACAGCTGAACTGGGAGCGTCCTAAAGCTCCCAATTTAACCTGCCCCACCCAGCTGCTTCTCCAGAGGTTCAAACATGCCTGCTGAGTTGCGTAAGCCTTTATTAAAGCAGTAGTGTCAAACATTTAACACGTAAAGCCCATGTAGCTGCTGTAAATGTTTATATATACATCATACTGGGAAAAAACAATCGGTTCGCATTTTCATATAAAATAATTTGTTTCCTTTCTGAGGCTTCTTGCGATTCTTTGTTCACCAGGTGATGGTTATTGTCTGCATGTAGCTTTATTCATTGTATAAATATCTTTGTTTTAATGAGAGCTTTATGCCGGAGTCCAGGAGTCCCGCATGGTGTGATCTATTCACTGATCCACTCTGTGTTGGCGATATCGACTCCCCTCATAGTCGCCCTCGTTGGATCGTTTCATCCTCTGCCTGACCTTCAGCTGCTTCAGGCGGTTTTTGTCCACTTGTCTCTTCGCCAGAATGAAGCCGATTATTCCAGCAGGGAGTCCAATCATCCTGGGAAGACGGAAATATGGATAACATCTTCAAAACACTTTAAATGCACCGTATCACAAAATATCGTAATTATATTTATCCTCAACAGTAAAACTACTGCAGGTGCAACTAATTGTTTCTTTACGCTAATTGCACCAATTAAACCTTTTACATAGATTATGGTTTGCCAGCAGCAGAATGGTATCGTCAGTTTTCTGATTTGTTTTGTTAATGTAAATAAATTAAGGAAAACTTTTCTTAAAGCAGCTTCTGCACTTGGATGTACTCAAAAGGCAGCTGATCATTTCTTGCTTCTTTTGTTTCAAATATAATTCCTCCTCCATTCCTGTTAGCTTGTCATTTGTTTCTCTTGCAGTAGTATCATTCTCGCAGAGCTAACCTGTTTCTTCCTTAAAAGAAGCCCAGGACTACAGGGCAAAATAAAACCACATGGTCTCTGGAGAGGATGAAGGACGACACTCTGGTCCACAAAGCTTTGAGCTTCTGTTTTGGTTCTGTTGAGAAGGTGAACGTTTCTGGGAGGATCAGGGGTCTGTTTCACAAAGCTAGTTTTCTAAAACTAAAATCAGGGAAACCTGAGTTTTCCGTTCCATTAGGAGAGTATTCAACCTCTGTTTCTGTTACCATAGTAACATTCTCCCCATTGCTAACCTGGTCGGTAGCCGGTTTGGCTCAGTGAACTCAAATGTCCTCTGTCTAGGCTCTCCTTACAGCCAATCATGTTTTATTTCCTGATTTAGTCCTTTAGACACATTAGGTGATAAAAACACAAACATGGCATGTCATTAAAGAATGACTGGCATTAATTATCAGAGTTAAATATTTATAAGGATGATCTACACTATATTGCCAAAAGTATTTGCTCACCTGCCTTGACTCACATATGAGCTTAAGTGACATCCCGTTCCTAATCCATAGGGTTCAATATGACGTCGGTCCACCCTTTGCAGCTAGAACAGCTTCAACTCTTCTGGGAAGGCTGTCCACAAGAGTTAGGAGTGTGTTTATGGGAATTTTTGACCATTCTTCCAGAAGCGCATTTGTGAGGTTGCACACTGATGTTGGACGAGAAGGCCTGGCTCTCAGTCTCCGCTCTAATTCATCCCAAAGGTGTTCTATCGGGTTGAGGTCAGGACTCTGTGCAGGCCAGTCAAGTTCATCCACACCAGACTCTGTCATCCATGTCTTTATGGACCTTGCTTTGTGCACTGGTGCACAGTCATGTTGGAAGAGGAAGGGGCCAGCTCCAAACTGTTCCCACAAAGTTGGGAGCATGGAATTGTCCAAAATGTCTTGGGATGCTGAAGCATTCAGAGTTCCTTTCACTGGAACTAAGGGGCCAAGCCCAGCTCCTGAAAAACAACCCCACACCATAATCCCCCCTCCAACAAACTTTACACTTGGCACAATGCAGTCAGACAAGTACCGTTCTCCTGGCAACCGCCAAACCCAGACCCGTCCATCAGATTGCCAGATGGAGAAGCGCGATTCGTCACTCCAGAGAACGCGTCTCCACTGCTCTAGAGTCCAGTGGCGGCGTGCTTTACACCACCGCATCCGACGCTTTGCATTGCACTTGGTGATGTATGGCTTGGATGCAGCTGCTCGACCATGGAAACCCATTCCATGAAGCTCTCTGCGCACTGTTCTTGAGCTAATCTGAAGGCCACATGAAGTTTGGAGGTCTGTAGTGATTGACTCTGCAGAAAGTTGGCGACCTCTTCGCACTATGCGCGTCAGCATCCGCTGACCCCGCTCCGTCAGTTTACGTGGCCTACCACTTCGTGGCTGAGTTGCTTTCGTTCCCAAACACTTCCATTTTCTTATAATACAGCTGACAGTTGACTGTGGAATATTTAGGAGCGAGGAAATTTCACGACTGGATTTGTTGCACAGGTGGCATCCTATCACAGTTCCACGCTGGAATTCACTGAGCTCCTGAGAGCGACCCATTCTTTCACAAATGTTTGTAAAAACAGTCTGCATGCCTAGGTGCTTGAATTTATACACCTGTGGCCATGGAAGTGATTGGAACACCTGATTCCAATAATTTGGATGGGTGAGCAAATACTTTTGGCAATATAGTGTATCTTTACTTTAGATAAGGAATCACTTTAGGGTTAGGATTAGGATTCATTTGCTGATAACAACCTACTGATCCTACTAGTAGGTAGCAGGCACAATCTGATAACGGCCATTTAAAGAAATAACATCTGAAGCGGCTGCAAACAGCAGCTTAGTATTTACTGTGTAATGGAAGACAGAATCAAACTGAGGAGCGACCCCATGGGATGAAGTACAGCTCCTATGTGTAAGAACAATATTTTTATTCCTGCTACCAGACTATTTCACCTAAATAGAATTAATTGATCCACAACCATTCAAGCAATACATTTGATTTTCGATTAATTTTATAGTTGTTACAAAAGGCTATGGCAGGCAGGTTTGATATGTATTAGTTTGACTGAATATGTATTTTTGATATGTGGGGGGAAAAAATGTTTCCTTTGTCAAAATTACCATTTCAAACAAAATGACATTCTTCACATCTAGAATAAACATTTTTGATGTCTAGGCATTAATTTCAGATCTCCATATTCCTATTGTTAGTGGTCAGAATTTGCATTATTTTGGCTATGAAGAAATGTATTTCAGATATAATTACATATTCACTCAAGCTGATAAAAAGGCAACTTAAATGTGTGAACATTTCTAGGTATATAAAACTTAATTCTTACTAAAAAGCAATTTTATTTTTCTGAAATTCAGTTTCTGTTGGCAAAAATGTGATTTAGAACCTCTATTATTACAGTTCCAACTAGGAATGTGGTTTTGATCAGGAAGAATCCTAAAGGATACAAATGAAAACAAAACAGAAGACTGTTTTTAATTCGTGTCAAAATGGCCTGCCACACAGTCTACATATAAACTTACGCATGAACTTGGCAGCGATCTTCTCCAGCGCCATCTCTCTGTCCTTTGCACCTGTAGCTCCGTATTTTTAAACATTCTCCACTTTTTTTTTATTCTCCATTAAAATCTAGTTCCAGTGGGATGAAATAGGCACTTCCTGTTGGCTTTTCATACTTGTTACGCACATGCTCAATTATAAATAAACCTACCCATAGTGCATTAAATTAACTCACAGCAACTTCTAACAGTAACCATCAGTTCCCGAATATTAGGCTAGATTAATTTGGATTGGAGAATTAAAAGTCTGTTAATCCTGCTTTTTTAAACGGCCCTGTGCAGTTATTGAAACCAGAGTTTGTTTTCGTTTTTCCAGGACCTGACTTGGAGACAAAGATGGGAATTGGACACATAAATTCACTCACAAAAGCAAATATTTCCACAGTTAATCTATGTCTAATGACTCCATAATAACTATAGTATCGAAGTTCTACAGCAATCAAACTATTAGCAGTATACAAAGAAAATACATAATGTGCAGTGTATCATACAGCACATTATATTTTATATATATTAAATAGTAATTAAACCTATTTTAAGTGTGTTACCCTAAGTCAGGGGTTGGCAACCCATGGCTGCAAAGCCGTATGCGGTTCTTTAGGACCCCTTGCGGCTTAAAAATGGAAAAAGGAATGGATTTTTATTTTTTTGTTTCTTTGTCTTAATATGGTGTGCAGAAGGTAAAACAAGCATTCATTTTGTTTCTAATGCTGTAAAAGTCTGTATAATTAATACATTTTAAAAATACATTTTAATTTCTTTCCACAAAGATTTGCAACACGTTTCGGCTCGGTACCGGGCAGGTGGCTTTTTTAAACAAAGCGACGGGTGTGTCTCGAGCCATGGATCCCAAAGGGGAAAAAAAGGAAGATAGCAACTGAGAAAAGAGGATTCAAAGAAGAATGGACCGATCATTTTCTTTTATTTCCAATGCAGAAGGATTGCCTGCATGTTTGTTTTGCAATCAAAAGTTGTCAAGAAATATAAAGAGTAACTAAGAAAGGCATTTTCAGGGAAAGCATGCTAAACATGCAGGAGTGATAGAAAATGTGTGATTGCAGAACTTCTGGATAAATTACACGAGGAGAGCAAAGATAGATTAAAGAGGTGGATTGCATCTCCAAACTCCACCACTGCTGCTAGTTTTGTTGCAAGGATGGAAAACCGTTCAGAGCTCAAGGTAGCGTTCTTATGCAGGGATGTGAACTTCCAATTTTTTTTTGTTTTTTACCCCAAATCTTCATAATAAAAATAATAAATCTGATTTCTATATCATATTTCTATAATTCCATCGATTCAGCAAAACCTAATTAATACTGTGATGGAATTTAACCGTAAAGCACCAAATATCATACAGCAGACTAGTCACATGATGCGACATTTTCTCCAGAGTACACATTTAATCATGAATGCTTATTATATATATATATATATATATATATATATATATATATATATATATATATATATATATATATATATATATATCCCACAGTCTTTTTTTTTTTTTATAGTGGGCTAATACACTTAGAGCCTGTGCTGCCACACGAGGCTTATAGAAGACTTTTACTTTTGTTTTGCTCCTGACAGACTTGTTTTTATTTTTTTATCCAATAGGACTGAACAGTTTGGGTTGCCAACCCCTACCCTAAGTATATACCAATGTCATCATATTTAAAAATGCTTGAATACTAATTTAGTATACTACAATGTTTTGAGTTTTAATTAATGTGTTTGCTATTTTGACAAAAAAATACTATAGAACTATTTATTGATATGTTTGCAATGTAGCTACCCAACTAAAGTCAAAATACATTTGAAATAAATCAAAGAATATTTGACTTTATTTTTCTGTTCTTTAACAATAATAATGTCTGCAATTTAAAAGAAGCCTAACTGATAATTGGCCAGCCACCATTTCTCATTTACTTAGGTTAGCAGGGTAAACAGGAAGTGACGTCAGCTCACCAAGCATAACCTATCTTCATCATAGGGTTCTTGGCCTTCCGCCTTGGGATATACTCGGGTCCTTCCAGCTCCTCCTCCCCGCCTCCCCCTGTCGGAGTGTGGGCAGCCTCGGAGCTCTGTGTCGGTTCGGTTCTGGAGCTGTTCAGTCCGGCGGTGGGGAAGACATGAAGCCGCAGACGGTGGCACACTGTCGGTGTCGGAGCGCCGTGTCTGAGGAACCACCGGCAGGAGCCACCTGGAGGACAAACCCAGTTCCTGACTTTAAACCAGCCACTCTGCCTCCTTATCAAACCATGCTATGGTGTTTATAACAGGAGTTGGAAGTAAACCATATCTAAACAAACCCGGGACAGCTTTGAAACCCTATAAAATGAAACTCTAAGTTACGCTGTTTACAGAGAGTCATAATAAAATAAAAAATTGTGACTATGAATCCTTAAAAGTGAGCCCTTTTGAGATAAAGAAGGTTTACCTGTCAGAGATGCCCTAAGTGCAACCAGGCAGGAGGCAGACATGTTGGAGGAATAACAGGAAATGCGCATGCGCGTTATTTCATGTGTTGAGATGTGCCCCACCTGGTGGACAGTTTTGGTAAAGGTTTATTAAATGGTATTCCAAACAAATGCCTAGAATACATTCATAACAGGACGACGGATACATTTGTTAGTACCAATCCTCAAGGATTATATTTTGAAATTATAAAGGCTTTAAGCACTCAGGTCAGGGTTATTTTATTGTATTTTATTTTTTTTTAAAAGTTAGAACTGTAAACATACAGTCATGTGTTTATATCACTGTTTTTATGTATTTTTTTTTTTTACTGTTTTCAAGGCTGCACTTTAGACAATTAAATTTTTTTAGAGAGCTTTTCTTAACGAAATTTCTTTTTGTTTACACTTTTGTATACAAAATGACAACATAAATTAGTCTAAGGTTGTATCACTGTGGATGATTGAAGCAGCAATACAAATTAATTAGTAACCTAGAATTTCCTTCTTTAAGAAATTTCATCTCATGAACAAAAACAGAAGTGACAGTCGTTAAAAATACATATCTATAGCAGCTGGTATTTTGGACTGATATATGCAAGAGTTGGCTTGGAGTGAAAAAGTGTACAAAAAAGATGCAAAAAAGTTTGTGTAACCATGACAACAGCTGGAATAATTCTATTAGGCCATTATTATCTTACCTCTAAGGCTCAGAAAAAAAGGGGAACCAGTTTGTTCGTCTAAACCTACAAGTTTGATTCTTTGACTGAAATTAACTTTTCAGTGATAACTGTGATACACTCTCACCAAGGCAGATGTTTAATTAATGTTTTATTACTAGAACAAACATTCCCAAATATTACAATACAGCTTGAGAACAAAGCACTGGTGTCTGCCTATGAGACAGTTTGCAACACAATGAATAGTCCCATAGTTCAGAAAGGTTCAACTGACCAAAACAGCATATTTACAACATCATATTTTGCTACAAGTCAAATTTTAAGCCTTTGTACAGCAGAGAGGGATTCAAACATCCTTCTGAGACACATGCGGAACAAGTGGGGATCAAACAGGTCGGCTTCCAGAGATGGTTCAGTCCTCCAGGATGTAGTTGGGGTTGACGACCAGAACAACCTCTCCCTCTGAGCTTTCGGATTCTGAGCCCTTGAGCCCGGCCTGAGTCAGCTCGATCAGGATGTGGTCCTATCGGAAACACGTTGCACAGAACTCTGCGTTAAAACAATCGGATTTTATCTCTTGTAAAAATATATATGAGCAAACTGAACTCACGTAGTGGACCAGCCTGTGGATGACCTTCTCTATCAGGCCTTTCCTGTTGATGAGCTCCTCCTCAGAGTCGATCTCCGACTCAATCTCCTTCAGATACCAGTTGACCACCGCCGTCTTCTTCAGCTCTTCCTCTTCTTCAGCTGCAGTATGAATTAAGAGGATAGAGGAACAGGAATGAGCGACGTGTGGAAAAGGATGAAGATCTTATTTTGTGTATATTTCTCACCGTCTTCTGCTCGGCGCAGATGCAGGACCAGCAGGTTAGAGATGCGTTTGTACTCGGCGAAGGACAGACGAAGAGAGGGCTTAGGCTGAGTGCCGTGGTCCGCCTCACCGTTCATACCATCGACGTGGCCGTTGACTCCGTTCACATGACCGTTGATACCGTCCACTCCATTCGGGACATTGTTCCCTACAGAACAAAACAGATTGAATCTCATTTTACTTTGCCCTTCCACTAAACTGCAGGCTTCCATCCCTCTAAGCAGCCAGGTTTACATTATTATGATCAATCCTACCGTCTTCCTGCTGCTGCTCATCCTCCATTTCCTCCTCCTGCTCCAGGTTGATGTCAGGCGTCTCCACCCTGATGATGGATTTGTTCAGCAGACGGAAAGCTTCCTTCACATGTTTAGGCTGCACCTAATTACACAGACAGAAAGAATCCACCTCAGGTTTTCTAATAATTAGGCAGAACTCATAAAAAGGTCCCATTTACACTAATGAAGAGCAATACCTCATCGCAGCAGTGCATGCGTGCCATGGCCTCTGAAAGGCGGATCATGCTCTCCAGCTGTCGCACAGTTATCCTCCAGGCAGACTTGGACACGCTACCGGAGCCGTCGCGCTGACGGAGACGCTTGTACTGCTCCACGATGAACTCCTCAGACTCACTGGAGATCTAACATGGAGAGAAGCAGAAGGAGCATCTTTAGGCGACAGGTCAGAAACAGGAGATGCCAACATCTACGCCTTCTGAGGTAATCATATCCTTAAATATTACTTTTTTCCCCACAAACCTCAGTGTATTTAGTGAAATTGTATATGAACCATCAGCAGAAAGTAATAGATGATTGCAAAATGAAATGAAAAAGGATACAAGTTCTATTTTTTTTCTTTTTATAAAACCCTAGAAGGCTTTGTGTGCATCGGGGTGTCAGTCACATATTTTAATTCAATTCAGTTTATTTCTATAGCGCCAATTCACAACACATGCCATCTCAAGGCACTTTACAATTCAACCAGATCTGTCTAAGGAAAACCAGTTGATTGCATCGCCTCATTGACTCAAATGCAATCCCTCACGCTAAACATGCTTGTAGCGACAGTGGAGAGAAAGAACTCCCTTTTAACAGGAAGAAACCTCCAGTAGAACCAGGCTCAGTGTGAGCGGCCATCTGCCTTAGGTCTTACCACATATTTCCCAATGGCTTTTTTATAAAACTAATCTATATATTAGATATGAAAATAGATTAAATACAAAACAAAAAGATTTAAATAAGTTAATTCCATATAATAGTTTGAAATATAATATTTTAGGGAACCATGCATCATTTTTCATTCACTTTGTGCATTACTTTGTTTTTCTTTTTCACTATCAGAACAAAATCCTAATAAACACTGAAGTTTATGGTTGGAACTGAGGACATATTCATAATTTAGGAAGGAAGGAGAACCTGAGAATCCAGCCTCCACCCACCTTAGGTTTGAACTGCCGAGCGAAAAGCAGATATCTACGGATCTCATCCAGAGAATAGAGCCGGTCCACAGACTCCTCCACACGTGAGTGCAGGTCCACGATGCGCCTGGCGATGGCGTAATCCGTGACCTGAGACACACAGAACACGGATTAGATTGAAGGACGAAACATTAACGGCGGAATAAACCGGACAGACTGATCAGCGCACCTCGTTACATTCGTCCACCAGGATGAAGAATAGGTCGAAGCGGCTCATGATGGGAGCGGACAGGTTGACGTTCTGCTTCAGACTCTTGCTGCGGTCGTAGCGCCCACTGACGGGGTTGGCAGCAGCCAGGATGGAGGTGCGTGCGTTCAGGGTGGCCTGCAGCAGAAAGTGGAGTCGTCTGAGCTCTACATGGATTATTTTTTTAATCCCAATCTGGGTATTTAAAGGGGGCTGTTACCTTGACTCCAGCCTTGGTGATGCTGATGGTCTGCTGCTCCATGGCTTCATGGATGGCCACCTGGTCCTTGAGGTCCATCTTGTCGAACTCATCAATGCAGCACACGCCCTAAAAAAAAAGCAAACATCAGGACAAATGCGCTCTGCTGATGGATGAAAGGCTCGCCGAGCTACAAAGCCTCACATTGTCTGCCAGCATCAGGGCTCCGGCCTCGATGACAAACTCGTGGGACTCCTCGTCACGGACGACAGCAGCCGTCAGACCGGCGGCGCTGCTGGCCTTGCCGCTGGTGTACACAGCTCTGGGGCTGAACTCCTCCACGTGTCTGAACACACAGGGGGACACCGGGGGGGTTAATCACGTCTGCAGAGAAGTCAACATTCACATTCCCGGCTGTTTCCATACTTGAGGAACTGGCTCTTGGCGGTACTCGGGTCTCCGACGACGCAGACGTTGACGTCTCCCCTCAGCGAGGTCCCCTCCATGGTCGTCTTGGGAACGCCTCCGAACAGCATGAGCAGGATGCCGCGCTTCACCTCGTCGTTGCCTAAAGGATCAAACATCAGCGTCAGTCAGCTAAAGGGTCAAAGGTCAGAGGTTTGGAAAGGCCTGTGGAGGCCGGCGGTCTGACCGTGGATGGTGGGGAAGAGGCTGGTGCACAGGTTGTGGTACAGGTTCTTGTCCTGGCTCATCTCAAACACCTTCTCCCACTCCTTCTCCGTCATCTGACTCTTGATGCTTTCGGCCGTTTGCTCCTCGTCCCGCAGCTCTTTACCTCCAAACTACAGCAGGAGGAGACAGTTCTAGTCTAATAGCACACATCTGGATTGTTTAGGGGATGGTCAGCTGCAGTGTTGGTTTCTTACCCGTGGGTTAGTGGGCGCCACGTTACATGCCAGGAAGGCCAGTCTGTACGACAGCTCTCTGACTCCCAGAGCTTTCAGTCCCCTCAGACCCTCAGACTCAAAGCCCTGAGGACCTCCAGGAACGCGAGTACTGGTCTCTGCTCGCAGGCCTGAGGAGATCAAAGCCATAAATCATGAAAAGCCCAACGGGTGAAATTTAACTGCTAAGGAGTGAAGCCGTACCAGGAGTGCTGAGCTGGGAGACGTCCGGCACTACGATGAGGGTCCCTGTGAAGTCACAGCGGTCCCCGGCCTGAGCTGTCTCTACAGCTTCTGCCCTCAGGATGATCTCCATCGATCGTGGGATGGATCCCCGAGGCAGCTCCGCCTGCGTCTCCTGGATCCTCACCTGAGAGCACAGAAATCAAACCGCATCAGAAACTCTGCAGGCGGCGACCGCCGCCAATGCGACGCGCCCATCCTTACCACCTCACCTTCTGGAAGTCGATGAACTTGGATTTGTGCGTGTCCAGGTGGAAGCGGGAGCGGTTGCTGCAGACAGGGTTCCTGCAGATGGTGGGCGGGGAGTACTTGAACTGCTGGGGAACGTCTTTGATCACCGCCTGGCAGTCCATGCAGACGAAGGTCCCGCTCACCTGCAGACACACAGGAACCGCCGCATAGGTTCACGGTCCGCCAACCACTTGGTATTGAATCATCACCCCAAAGCCCAACGAAGCAGGTAAACTCACCAGCTCAGGATGGACCGGGTGAGTCCTCACCACCTGACCACTGATCTTCACCAGAGTACCGATACGCATGGAGGACAGCTCACGGATCCTACATTAAACCATAAATTAACTCTCACATGCAATAGACATCAAACCCCCGCCTCATTTAACCTAATGGGCTTCTCACTTGTGCCTGGTTGATAGATCTTCAATAGCAACGTAGAACTCTTTGTTCAGAGGGACGTTCCCATGATCCCGAGCAAAGTTACGAACAGCCCGGCAAAGGTAGGGGTAAACTCTGGATACAAGAAAAAAAACATTTAATGTCTGTTTTTTCAGTCTGGGAGGCAGCATGATTGAGAGGGGGAGTCATGCTGTGGGCTAACCTGTAGTACTCTTCCTTGATGGTGTCAGCCAGCTCTTGGTTGAAGCCCTCCAGGTCTAAGAAGCTCACCAGAAGAGTGTTTCTTTCAGGCCTGATCAGCTCCTCAGCCTCCCGGACGTACTTCACCTCTCCATCCCCGCTCTGAAACCTGCTCACAAAAACCACCCCTTATCAGAAAAGTTGATAAAACCACTAAAAACAGCAGAGTGACTTCACAACTACTAAAATAAAGTGTTATTATTAATGATCGGTGAAATCTGGGTCAGCTCCGCGTGACTTACTCCTCTAAGAAAGCCTGGAACAACTTCTGGCATTTTTCTGCCAGCTCGTCCTTCACCGTCACTCCGCCGGTCTCCGCGTTTGCTGTGGCGACGTCCATGATGCCCGAAACTGAGTCCAAAAGAGTCAAAAAAAACAAGCTAAACAGCAGCTGGAAAAGTTCTGCTCTTCCTCCGGCTCACTCTGCTCGCTCCCCGCCTGACAACAGAGACCAGTTTCGCGCGAAAAGCCAGACCACGTGACATTTGGCGCGCCACTCTCGGCCAATCGGAGCTTCTATGCAAATATTTTCCGGGTTTGGGACGAAACGGAGACGAAAACGTCAAATGTGGGCGGGGTTTTGCTCTGCTTTTTGTTAGCGGCGTGTTTGCCGCAAATGATCATGGGTAACCCTGGCTTCCGGTTGCATCTGCTGCATGTTATTTTAAAATAATACATGTAAATTCATCTATTTAGATTTAATGTTAATGCATGTAACTTTTGTCAGAAAGATCTAGAAACACAAGAACATATTTTTTACAATTGTTGTGTGGTTAAGTCTTTTTGGGACAAGATTTATGATTGGTTATCAACGAAAAATGTGATTCCTAGTTTTGAATATAAAGGAGTTAAATTTGGCTTTACTTTTTCATGATAAAAATGTGGAATTTTTATGTAATATTATTTTCATTATGGGAAATTCTTTATCCACAAGTGCAGATTCTTTAACGTTTCTTCAAATTTTCAAGCATTCCAAAATGATATTAAAAGTTTTCATGCCTCGATTAAGTTACTTTAAAACTTTCAGACTTCATAGCAATATACTTTAGCTAAACCCCTGTGTTTTTATTTTTTTTATTTTCTTTCTCATTCTTTTATATTGTTTCTTTTTCTGAAAGAAAACTGTTATGGATGGCATATGTTCAATTGTACGTTTCTGTTTTTCTGAAAGTGTTTTTTGGATTTATGAAAATAAAAGTAAAAACAAAACAAAAAAACATGTAAATTAATCTGTTTTGTAAATCCTAATTTGGCTCTAAAAGTCACATGACATAAATAATTCCTGTTTGTCAGAATTGATGCATATTCTGTTCTCCTATTCTGCAGAATCTGTTAGTTCAATCTCTAACCTTCTGTTCTCTCTGCTTTTCCTCAGAGTAGCTTTGCCTCATCTGTTCCTGTTTGGCTGTGACGTCATCCTGGAAAGAAACATCAGCTGTGCTGCTTCCATCAACACCCTTGTTTATAGATGTTGGAGATCGGCCTGTTTTCCAGTGTGGTCCTGTTTCTCTGACCGTGACTGAGTGGATGTGCTCTCTTCGTCCTCTGGCTTGGGAGTTGCCTTGGAGCTCGTCTGCCTGGCTGTGTGTTTCCTGGACGGGGCCGCCTTTTACAGCTGCTTTTTGTATCTCTGCTTCTGTCTCCTTGAACCCCAGTTGGCCTCAGCAGATAACCGCCAACACTGAGCCTGGTTCTGCTGGAGGTTTCTACCTGTTCAAAGGGAGATTTTCCTCTCCACTGTCGCTACAAGCATGCTTAGGCCCCGTCCACACGAAGTCAAACCCTGGCCTAAACGCACAAATTGTTCACCAAACCAGCCTCTCATCCATACGAAGCTGGCGTTTCGAGGGTCTGTAAGCGATCTTTTTTTTATTCAGCCTTCAGAGTGGAAAGATTTTGAAACGCCATTTTTGCGTTTCCATCTATAAGCTCTAACCGCATTTTTTTTTTTACACGCATGCGTCATAGCGTCTCCTCTAAACACGCATGCGCACACAGTATCACAACAACAATGGCGCCGTACTGTGTTGAATGGTTGCTGCTAATGCTACTCACCCTGCTGTCGGGCTTACAACAGAATCTTTTTCTTCTGGAATATCTCCAGGAAGAACAGAGCAATATCGACAACATAGTTCAGCACCTGAATTTGACTGAACCACGAAAATGGACCCGCAGGGCAACCATGTATAAATATTAGTGCGCAGGCCCAACATTTCGTCGCCTATTTTTGCTTTGGCACCACAGCGCCACTTACAGGCCTGGCATACATTTTGCAGCGTTTTCATGCATTCGTGTGGACGATCACATTTATTTTACGTCTCCGTCTTTACGACAAACGTTCTGGAAAATATTAGCGTTTCGTGTTCGTTTTGACTTCGTGTGGACGGGGCCTTGGTGTGCGGGATTGTATTTGAGTCAATGCAATCAACTGGTTTTCCTTAGATAGAAAACTTTGTATCAATTTGACTGTATGTTCTGGTTGAACTGTAAAGTGCCTTGAGATGACGTGTGTTGTGAATTTGGCGCTATATAAATAAACTGAATTGAATTGAATTTAAAGGGACCTTTGCTGATTCAGAAGAATAAAAATGTGTGTTGTGTTCCAGCTTTGTGGAAATCCACAAAGGCCACAGAAGCACCATGGACTCATTTTAAGCAGGCAAAAAAAAAAAAAGTTCCAGGTAAACTGCTTTAGTTTTCTCAGTTTATTTTTTCCTCAGGCAAGCAAACAGAAAAAGACAAACATGCTCCTCCATGCTTCTCTTGCACTGGTAAAAAAAAAAAAAAAACATACGCCCACTATGATGTATGCTGGTCCTACCATTGACAGCCTATTTATAAAAAATTATTCACCCAAATTAATCATAACTAACCAAAAACAAAGGAACATGACTAAATAACTAAAAAAAACATAATCTCATACAAACAATAAAGTAGAATAAACTTAGCTAGATTATCCACAAAAACAAAAAACTTTGTTAATTATTAACAAAAAATAATTGGCTCCTACGATGTGCTTTTAATTAGTGTTGCGCCAGTGCCATTTTATGGGTCTGATACCAATACCCGCTGTGCAGCATTGGACTGGTAATCTTTCATACCCGGTGGACCGGTCCTAATTTCAGAGTGCGAGGGCCGGCCCTCTTTAAATCATACCAGCCCCAATCCTTACTCTCTGGCTGAAGCACCTACCTGCGACAGGAAATAACTAAAGGAGCTCAAGAAGTAATAGAATGTTAACTACCTAAATGATGCATGCAGTATATATAGCCCTTCCTCGTCATGCACCTGCTTGTGAAGGTTGGCATATGGTGTAATTTTCTATTTCTTCAAACTGTAAAATCCTTCCAACTAAATTATAATAAAACTAAAATGATTTCTTTAAACCAGGCTACGATGTTCCTCTTATATTTGGCGAATTTATGTTCGAATATTTTGCAAAAATATGTTGCTGTGCATGATGGGGTTTTGCATCTAAAGGCTAATGTTTCCTGTCTTACACGCATTGTTGCCAGGTTGGGATGTTTCCCAATCTGGCAGTTTAGGATGGCTGTCTATGGGTAAAAAGAAGTAGGCTGGGGTAGATGAAAAAATGCCAGGGCCGAAAATCATTCCCAGTCCGAGATCTGCCTACCTGGAATGGGTGACAATAGTTGAATAAACTTCTGGCTCTCAAAATGGTATCGGTGCCCTATTTGCTGGTACTCTCCGATACCGATTCCACCATTTTAGTGCTCGATCAGGGCCCCGCCTGATTTTTATTGGTAAATGTGTAACACTCCTTTTAATCTGTTACTGAGATCATTTAAAAAGTATTGTAGTATTGAGATAAGTCACTAATCAATAAACATATATTTTCCAATCCCTTTCAGGAATAGAATAGATTTTAAAAAATCCCTTTATTGTCCTACAATGGGGAAATTCTGGTGTTTGCAGCAGCAAAAATATAATAGAAAGAAAATGGTCACACAAATCAGGACCTTAGAAAAATGTATAACAATAACATAATGATGAAGACTTAGAAGATAAACAATTACATACTGTACTGTGAAGTGTTTTTAGGAATAAAAAAAAAACTGTACACCTGGAGAGTATATAAATAATAATAGCTGCAAAAGTATAAAGTCAGAAGTCCTTTTTTCATTATTTTTTTCTCACAGAAATCTCTATAAACGAAATATAACCTTAAACAGGCAAACATTACGTCATACAACCACGAAGAGGCAGAATGAAATAATATTATACTAAAAACAAAGATGATACATAAACAGACGTAAAATACATCAGGATGCATAGTGGAAAACCAAGTAAGCAAAAAGAGAGAGAGGAAATAAAACAAAAACAAAAAAAAGACAGATTTTATTAAGTATATATCAAATATAAGCTATAATATCCTTAATGATTCCAAATCTTTGAAGAGAACTTTCTTGTTCTTGCATATTTTAGAAACCTTTTTAAAAATGTTTAAGTTCTACAAAAAACAACTTTTAATTTGGCATACCCAGGAGAAAGCTTTACGAATGTGCAGCAAACACTGCAATTTAATTAGATTATCAACATCCTTATCGTTACTCATCGACAGCGATGAGAAAATTAAACACAAAAACATCAAAATCCCTTATGTTGCTGGAGTTTCTGAAAAGCTCAAGAGGATTTTCTCCAAACACAAAATCCCAGTACATTTCAAGCCAAACAAAACCCTTAAACAGAGGCTAGTGCATCCTAAAGATAAAACCCCCAGACCGAATATGAGCGGAGTGGTATATGCTGTTCAGTGCAGCGAGGAATGCTCTGATCTTTTTATTGGAGAAACCAAACAACCTCTCCACTGACGCATGGCCCAACACAGAAGAGCGGCCTCCTCTGGACAAGACTCCACAGTACATCTACACCTTGTGGACAAAGGACATTCTTTTGAGGACCAGAAGGTTCACATCCTGGATAAAGAAAATAGGTGGTTTCAGAGGGGCGGGAAGGAAGCCATCTATGTGAAGAGAGAAAAACCAACTTTAAACAGAGGTGGTGGACTCAGATTCCAGCTTCCAAAAACATATAATTCAATCATAAACATGATCCCTTCCAGATATCACCACACCCCGCACCCCATCACAGAGGAACGAGAGACCTACCCGCTCCAGCCGGTGAACAATACCTCCTTAACGGCCGACTCTTAACAATCATAGACAGGTTTCAGGTATTACAGGAGACAATCCCCCTCATAACGGCAATCCCCCCCTTTAACGACTGACCCTCAGAATCATAGACAGGTTTCAGATATTACAGGCTAACGATGGAACCAAACGACCCATTCATCAGTTACCATTTGCATGTTTCCAAGCGACCCAAGGCTTTGTCTTTATAATACTCAAACTCACTGCGGATCCAGACATTTGAATTGAGAAAGTTTCCTGGAGAGGTGGCGAAACGTCTTCAAATCTTGGAAACCAAGTCCAGTGGATATTTTTTGAACTTTTACGTTACATTCAACATTTAATAATAAAACCATATATTCAGTGATTCTGATAAAAACTGTAAAAAGACATTTGAATCCAAAGGTTAGTAGATAAAGGGACATGCATAAAATAAATGTGAGACAGATTCAACGTCTGTTTTGGGAAGAATTCTGCTTTTCTCACCTAATTAAACACATCTCTAAACCATGTGGAAGATGTTTAGAGAATAGTCGATGTTGCTTGGGAATGTCATCGAGGTTTATGTGTATATAAAAAGAGGCAAACAAATACTTTTTATTAATTATGTTTTTTTTTCACCGTAAATCCAACAACTTGTTTCTTGAAACCATCTTTAAAAAACAGAAGGCAACCTGGAATACATCCTAGGATAAATAATGTTTCAGAAACATACTGCCTCTTTGAACTCTGTTTAAATCCACACATTTAACTCACACCTGTGATAAATTCATTCAATTCAAAAATTCTTTATTGGCCTCAAAAGAAAAATGAATATTGGTGTAACTCACTCTCCACAGCAGTATAGAAGATATGTTATATCCTGCTGCAAACGGCGAAAGATCCAAGCTTCCTTATGAACTACAGTCTGCTTTGTTTCCTCTTGTAGTCGGCTTCACAGTTGCTCCTCCAGTCTGTAGTCCAGGTGAATACAGACGTATTAATACCGGTAGTCCTCTATCGCCTCCATCCCTTCTCCCATGATGGTGAGTTTAACTAGTTCCTGTTTATAGGAGCTATTTCTCCATTTTCAGTTAAATCTTAGAATTTTGATTATTTAGTTTGATTTGTTATTTAGAATATGATTTGTTTAGTGATTTACTTAATTAGTTTATTAATTTTAGCTTGGGATGTGTGTGTTTCACAGTATAAATAGATAGGTTTTAGTTAGCTCATTGTGCACATGGGTGGTTATATATTTTTTTTTACCATTCTCAGTTTTCAGTCTCGGTCAGCCACTCAATCAATCAGTCAGTCAAAGAAGATGTGCAGGATTCAGAGTAAGAGCAGTAGCAGAATCCTGTGAAGCCTGCAAGCTGTTTAGTCTGAACGGAGAATAAAACAAGAAAAGAACTGGATTTTGACCCCTTTTTTTAACTTTTTGGACTGCGTAAGCCAGAATCCATGGTGCATCAGGTCACAATTTGAGTTAAACTCACCTTTTGCTTTGATCACCTTCAAGTCTTGTTTTCTTATTTTTTTTATTTGAGTTTTGCACAAATAGTCACTTCACTGTTTCTACTGAAATCTACATTCATCACCAAATGTTTCTAAAATTTTTCTTTTCCAAATATTGTGGGCGAAATTAAGGATCAATCAATCAAAGCACATTCTTCTAACTGTGTCCTTAATCAGAAGGAGGGATCACTTCAAATACACCGAATGACTGTTATGGAAAGTTATTAGATCAGTTTCTTTTAACTGAGTAGAATCCAGTCAACATCTAACAGAGGTATTCAATCTGAATTGATTTAGCAGAAGAAGAAAAAAATCAGCAGGAACTCTTCATAAAGCTACCAAATAAAAAAAAAGCTATAGCCTTTGTCTTTTTTTTTTTTTTTTTTTTTTTAGAACATTTACTAATATTTTGTGATGCAATGAGCTCAAAAATGTCTTCCTTTATTTTTCATTTTTTTCTCTAAAAGTTTAGGTCATTAAAATATTCTCAATTCTTTTTGTTCTATATTCTGAACGCTTTTCACTCGCATAGTGACGCTCTGAGCATGCTATGTGTTATCTTTGGGAGAGGCCAATAAAAACCTCGTGTTATTGCAGTTCCATTGGCGACCACTTGGTGGCAACAACCGGTCATTTTTACAATTTAATTTTCCTGCTCTCTCTGCTTTATTAGCAACATGTTAAACCACTAAAAGTGTCAATAGTTGCTCCGAGTAACTTTTGGAGCTTTCTGTTTTGATGTGTTGCATTGCTTTGCAGTTTTAAACATTTAAAGATTTACTTTATGTCTTCTAAAGGCCTACCGCTAACAAAATGTCCAATGTCCAAAATGTTTGAAAAATCACATAAAAGGTGACTTCCATATTAATAAGTAAAATAAGTATTTTACTCTGTTGGAAAATTAGTTTTTTTTTTTTTTTTTTTGCTTCCTTATGAACAAAGAGTTAAATCATTCGCCAAAGGATAAGATTATCCTTAACTTGGTTTGAATGTGGGAAGTTTCACTGCAGATTACTTTGATAAAAATGAAAACAATGTGGCACGAAAGTAAAATAGACAAAAATAGACTTTTTTCTAAAGTAAGAAGTATCAGCAACAAAATTATGAAGAAGAAATGCACTATCTACAGTTTTAATTTGATTTAAAAAGTGTATTTTGTTATAAACTGAATATACAGTAGGTTAAAGTAGTAATTAGTAGCCAATCCTTTGCTGAGCTGCTCAATTAAACCATTACGTCTTGGATCAGGGTGTCCCTCAGGGTTATAAAGAGGGGAATTTTCCACAGCTTAAACTTGGATACTGATGTCTTTGTGCCCACATTATACCTTAAGGAACTGTGGACATCTTCTCACCAGATTGTCTAGTACTACATTTTGTGTTTGCTGTGCCAAAAAAAAAAAAACACTGAATGAATGATAAAAAATTAAAGGAAAAAAAAAAATTATGATTTTTCTTTTTGAAGTAAAATACAAGCTTAAAATGATGTCTGTGGTCACCCTCTGTTGAGCAAGTTTTCTCAAACCCATTGATCTCTATTTCAGCGTACAGACAATTCTCACGCCTCCACCTGCTGAGGTCAATACACCCCCCCGGCAGGCTATTGGTTTCACCTGTCACATTGTATGGGCCAGCCAGGAACAAGGCAGGAAGTTATTGTGGGCCATTTGGATGCAGCACAGCCTCTCTCCCCTTTTTGACTTCTTCTTTTGTCTTGACCTCTGGCGTTCCCACAATTGTTCAGCGACAGGAAGCTCAGCTCGTATGAATATGAGGGAACCTTGCCATCTGTAAGGCAGAAACACAAAAGCCCACCAGCACTCACACTGCCATGATTGCTACTGCAATCCAGCGTGAAATAACCAAAATAATAATAATTTAACACTAATCTTTAGGTGAGTTTCTCTCCTTCTATTCACACGATTTTTTACTCTGCAGGACATAAATATAGATTAAATAGCTTGTGAATGTCAACATAGACATGGGAGTTGATAAAGACACTTTTGAAGCCATCAAGTCACCATCAGCAGGTGAAAAACAAAACAATGAGAAGAAACTGTTGCAGGAGAGGGAAGGATATGAACAAGAGGAGGGAAAAATGTTTAAAGGGAACTGTTTCCTGGTTTGCTTGTTTTCAGGCTTTGACACATTGTCTTGTATTCTGTGACGTGCTTCTTTCCACTAAATTTGAAACAAAGCTGAGTCAAGATAAAGCTTCAAACATTCACTGCAGAGATCAGGATTTACATCCTTTCTTGTTGTCAGTCTTATTTATCACAATATTTTGATAGAGAAAACATATCCTACATAAAATATACTACTTTCTGTTTCAGTGAAAACTACACTTTGCTTTTAATTATATTTTACACTATTAGGTTGTAAAAAGACTGTACAGTAGTTTTTATTTGTTTATTTTTTAACTTTGTCACTTATTCTGCAATTTTTATACCCTTTTCTAAGCTTCACAGTTTGTGACCACCTTTGCTAAAACCTTTTACTGCTGCTGTAACACCACAATTTCCTCATTATGGGACAATAAAGGGGTTTTCTATTCTAATCTAATTGTTTTAGCTGAAGGATAAAGACAGAGTTTATGATTGATGGAAAAAAAGAAGCATTTTATTGAAGATCATGAAGCTTTTGTAGTAAAATCTGAAAATTTGGTAATTCTAATGAGTAAAAGTTGAATAAACTTTTGGCTCTCAAAATGGTATCGATGCCCTATTTGCTGGTATTCTCCAATACTGATACCACCATTTTAGTGCTCGATCGGGGCCCCGCCTGATACTGGTATTGGTAAATGTGCAACACTCCTAATCTGTTACTGAGATAATTTTAAAAGTATTGTAGTATTGAGTCAAGTCACCAATTCAATAAACATATATTTTCCAATCCCTTTCAGGAATAGAATAGATTTTAAAAAATCCCTTTTGTTATCCAACAATGGGGAAATTCTGGTGTTTACAGCAGAAAAATTATTATAGAAAAAAAATGGTCACACAAATCAGGACCTTAGAAAAAAGTATAACAATAACATAATGATGAAGACTTAAAAGATAAACAATTACATACTGTACTGTAAAGTGTTTTTAGGAATAAAAAAAAACTGTACACCTGGAGAGTAAATAAATAATAATAGCTGCAAAAGTATAAAGTCAGGCATATTTTAAAAACCTATTTAAAAATGTGTAAGTTCTACAAAAAAACGTCTAATTTGGCATACCCAGGAGAAAGCTTTACGAATGTGCAGCAAACACTGCAATTTAATTAGATTATCAACATCCTTATCGTTACTCATCAACAGGGATGGGAAAATTAAACACAAAAACATCACAATCCCTTATGTTGCTGGAGTGTCTGAAAAGCTCAAGAGGATTTTCTCCAAACACAAAATCCCAGTACATTTCAAGCCAAACCAAACCCTTAAACAGAGGCTAGTGCATCCTAAAGATAAAACCCCCAGACCGCATATGAGCGGAGTGTTATATGCTGTTCAGTGCAGCGAGGAATGCTCTGATCTTTATATTGGAGAAACCAAACAACCTCTCCACTGACGCATGGCCCAACACAGAAGAGCGGCCTCCTCTGGACAAGACTCCGCAGTACATCTACACCTTGTGGACAAAGGACATTCTTTTGAGGACCAGAATGTTCACATCCTGGATAAAGAAAATAGGTGGTTTGAGAGGGGCGTAAAGGAAGCCATCTAAGTGAAGAGAGAAAAAACAACTTTAGAGATTCCAGCTTCCAAAAACATACAGTTCAATTATAGACATGATCCCTTCCAGATATCACCAAATCCCCCACCCCACCCCATCACAGAGGAACGAGGGACCTACCCGCTCCAGCCGGTGAACGATACCTCCTTAACAACCGACTCTTAACAATCATAGACAGGTTTCAGGTATTACAGGAGACAATCCCCCCCTTAACGGCAACCCCCCCCCCTTTAACGACCGACCCTCAGAATCATAGACAGGTTTCAGATATTACAAGCTAACGATGGAACCAAACGATCCATTCATCGGTTACCATTTGCATGTTTCCAAGCGACCCAAGGCTTTGTCTCTATAAGACTCAAACTCACTGCGATCCAGACATTTGAATTGAGAAAGTTTCTTGGAGAGGTGGCAACTGTTTCCTGGTTTGCTTGTTTTCAGGCTTTGACACATTGTCTTGTATTCTGTGACGTGCTTCTTCCACTAAATTTGAAACAAAGCTGAGTCAAGATAAAGCTTCAAACGTTCACTGCAGAGATCAGGATTTAAATCCTTTCTTGTCGTCAGTCTTATTTACCACAATATTTTGATGGAGAAAACATATCCTACATAAAATATACTGCTTTCTGTTTCAGTGAAAACTACACTTTGCTTTTAATTATATTTTACACTATTAGGTTGTAAAAAGACTGTACAGTAGTTTTTATTTGTTTATTTTCTTAACTTTGTCACTTATTCTGCTATTTTATACACTTTTCTTAGCTTCACATTGTGTGAACACCTTTGCTGTAACCATTTAATGCTGCTGTAACACCACAATTTCCCCATTATGGGACAATAAAGGGATTTTCTATTCTATCTAATTGTTGTAGCTGAAGGATGAAGAGTTTATGATTGATGGAAAAAAATAAGCCTTTTATTGAAGATCATGAAGCTTTTATAGTAAAATCAGAAAATTTCTAATGAGCAAAAGTTTTTAAATCCAGTTATTCCAAACCTTTATGCTCGGAAACTGTTAAAAAATATATATATTTTCTTTAATCTTAGTCAAATGGTAAGATCCTTGTCCTTATTTTTGTCAAACACATGGCACAGTATAGGAGAGCCAGTTGCTCTGGGCAAGATATAGCTGTCCACTCGCACCTCAAAAATAACGGACAAAATAACGTTTGAGGAGCAAAATGTTCAGATTTTGTAAAGAGAGGATAGAGCCGTTTAGTATTTACTATAAAATGCTTTCCGTAGATAAAAAGGTGTCTAATATTGGTGTTAAAATATAACATAAAGCTTCATTCAGGACATTTCTTGAAAACTCAACTTTTGATTTTGCTTTTTTAGTCAGCAACAACATTTCAGTTTTTAATCAATCATACCTACAATAGTTTTTAAGGTTTACTTTTTGTAGAACAGCATCTTTGTTTAATTTTAGTTTTTATAGCTTCATACATTCATACTCAGAAAAATAAAACGGTAAAAAAAATTTTTAAGGAATATTGGTGATTAATTAATTATTTATCAAATACACATATTTATTTTAACACTAAAATTTTAAACAAAAAATGGCAAAATGGCATTATGTCTATTGAGGAACACTTTCTATTTTTCTACATGTATGACTGGACTGGCTGCAGCTGTGTGATGATCTACAGTTTAGCTACTTTAGGAATAAATGGTTTAATTTTCAGTGAACTAAGGGACAGACATTCTTAAACATTGATAGAAATCCCGCTAGAATCTCTCATAGAGAGACCTCATTGTTTTCCATCACAGCTGGAGCTATTAGCTCAGTTGAAGTCCATCTGCTCCCTGTTCATCATGATGACTGTGAGGTTATAGAGTAAACCTATCTATGCTATGCTGGGTTAATAGATATTAGGTCCTATATCTTTAATCTTCTTCCTGTTCTGTGCAAAGACGCACCAGGCTCAAGCTCTGCAGATGACACAGTACCATGTTTTTTTGTTTTTGTTTTTTGTGTTGCAGTGCTGTTTTATTTTTGTGTAATCGGTCTCCGCCAGTCACGTGACATTTGTTGCTAAGACGCCATTTTTGGTGGAAAAGGCATAGTGTAAACAACCACAGCATAGCTAAACGAAGGACTAAAGGATTGAGTTTGTTTCTCCGACCATACGGAAAAAAGTAAGCAGAATGCGAAATTACCTTACAGGTGTCGTGCCAAGGTAGTTATCCCTGCGAAAATTTGTATCCCCTCGTCGGGAGCGCGCACGGAGTAGGAAGATCAACCCGAGTTAACTCCGCCTCAATTCCAACGTGCAGAACTTGAAATTTGAAAGGTTTTACGTGTATGAAAGTTGAGCTTTACTGTTTTATTCTTTACTTCACATGTTATAGCAGAATATCGCCAGTGATATTGATTTAAAACTAATTATAAAACACAAACGTTTGCTTGAAAGCTGGTCGCTGACAGCAGTGTCTACTCCTCCCTCTGAAAGCAAACAGATCCTTGTTCTTTTCCACACGTTCATTAAAAAAATCTCTCATTGTTTCACAGTGTCCAAATGTTCTCATCCCATTGAAAACTGTTGTAAACCATATACTTGCAATAAAAATGAAATAGAAAATGGAGTGCACGTGTAATCATTAAAGACTATATGCAGAAGGAAACAATTTTTTCCTGGTTGAAATTTAGTACTTAAATCTATATTTGTGTTTATAGTAACTTACAATTTATCTATGTTGTACTATCCTTAATAAACAGTTTGTCTTCTAACATCAGCCGTTTTATTTCATCCTATTTTGCCACAATTGGCAATATGGGATGAAATAAAACCTGCTGTAATCTGTTCCTCCTGTCTAAATCAGGCAAAAAGGTCCCAGCTTTTTCATTTTTGGCTTATAAGCATCTTTTATGATGACAATTTATTCCTGAAACTTTTGATGTGATGGACCTTTATTTCTTAAAGTTACAAGGAGGGAACAAATTATAGCAGGCCACCTGCCATAATCTGTTCCCCCTGTCTAAATCAGTCAAAAAAGGTCCCAGCTTTTTCATTTTTGTCATCATAAAAGATGCTTATAAGCCAAAAATGAAAAAGCTGGGACCTTTTTTTGATGATTTCAGATTTGTGTCCACACATACACAAAATAATTGTTTTTATACTGCACCAAACACAATAGTTTGGATTTTTCCCCCAGTCATAGCATTACCAGGGTTTTGACCTCCCCCCTGAAGTCCCGAAAGAGGGTCAAAAGACCCCGAGTCCAAACTGACGACTCTGATGGCTCAAATTAGCATCCCTTGTTCAGTTGTAAATATGGCCATTGCCTGAGGAATCAGAGGGGGGGAGGAGAGCCAAACTCACAAAAGCATTACACACCTGTAACGTCAGGCCAGAAGGTAGGAGTGTGAATAGTCAATGTTGGGGGTGGGTGCGATGTATGATGGAGGCAGCTCTGCACATGCAAATTTGCATGCAGCCTTTTGTGCTGTGGAGGATAAATAGGTGACTGCTTCACCTTTTAGTTCACAAGAAACAAAATGCAGAAGAGGTTCACCACTCAGGAGGCATTGGAACTGATTCTGAGCAGTGCCAGCCCTTGTGATTCAGATGGAGAAGACATAGACCTTCAACTGGATTCGGACTCTGAGCTGTCTTCAGGTTAGATTTCTCAACCTACCTATTTTATTTTCCTGACTATTTTTTATTTAGAGCCAAACTAAAAGTTAATTTGAAATTGTTTATCTTGCAGATGAGGAGACTCTCCCTCTACCAAAAAAGAGAGCTCGTTTGGGGAGTGAGTCGTCAGAGACCGCGACTGATGGCACAGTGTGGCGTGAAGAACAAGTGGGGACACATCTCCATTTCACACCAATAGAACCGTACGCCACAGATGGAGAGCCAAGCGCTGAGGCCAGACAAAGTATCCGGAGTCGCCTTGAGAGCTTCCTCTGTTTTATCACCCTTGACATGCTTAGTAGCATTCGAGAATGGACTATTCAACATGCACATCACACGGAGCAGCTGGATTGGTCCTTGGATCTCCCGGAACTGATGGCATTTATTTCAGTCATTATCTTGCGGGGGGTGACCAAGGTTCCATCACTATGTGACAGCTGGTCAGCAAACCTGGCAAACCCAAGGATCATTGCTACTATGGCCCGAAGCCGCTTCCAAGACATCATGCGACACCTACGCTTTGATGACATGTCTACACGCAGTGAGCGAGCGGAGACCGATAAGTTTGCTGCAATCTCCGATGTTTGGGGATCGTTTGTCACTAACTGCATCGCATCCTACAACCCTGGTCGACACATCACTGTTGGTAAACAGATTTTTCCATCAAAGACTCGCTGCTGTTTCCTGCAATACACTGCAACAAAACCGGACAAGTTTGCCATCAAGTTTTGGGTGGCTTGTGACTTGAAATCAAAATACATCTGTAATGTCTTCCCATATCTTGGCAAGGACCCCGATCGTCCCAGCGGGGAGAGACTGTCCGAGACTGTAGTGATGAGGCTGATGGAACCGTTCTTGGACAAGGGCAGAACTGTAACCACAGACGATTTCTTTACATCACTGTCACTTGCACAACGACTGCTTAGCAGGAAAACCACTATCCTCGGCACAGTCGACAAGAGACGCCGGGAAATTCCTCAGTCCGCTAGACAGATGGATCGCACTGAATTCACCACTCAGGTGTTTTCAACCACTGGTGCCACGCTGACAGTGTATGCGCCCAAACGGAATAAGGCCGTTTACGTTCTCAGCAGCATGCACAGCGTGGTTGAGACTGAGGATACCACCAAAAGGAAGCCAAACACGGTCACAAAATACAACAAAACAAAGTGCGGCGTGGATGTGATGGACCAAATGGTGCGGGAGTACAGCGTGCGTGCAGGAACACGGAGATGGCCAGTTGCTGTGTTCTACAACATGATTGACATGGCAGCACTGAATGCACATGTGCTTTATCAGGCATGCCTTGGGGTGCAGGAGAGACGGGTGGACTTCCTGGTTGAGCTTGCAAAAGAGTTGGGTAACTCTTATGTGAGTGAGAAGAAGGCACACAAGGAGAAACTGCTTCGGCAACAACCCTCCACACCCAGCTCAGGCAAAAGGGCAAAGTGTCAGGTCAACCATCGATGCAAGAACAATCGTGCAACTGTGAGATGCGTTGACTGCTACAAATACACATGTGGCAAATGCACCAAGGTCATACCCTGGCAGTGCCAGGTATGTTCCGACAGACAGACTGCTGAGTGAGTGCTGAAATGTCAGTCACACAAGGACATGCCACTCACATGCCCCCCACTGTGCCTAGTGTAAGTATGTGTGGAGTTGTTTTATTTCTTGTATTTTTTGTATCGTTTTTAATGACAAAAATAAAAAGCATTCAAACAAATAACAGTTGTTCTTTTGTATATTTCTCATGCTGGAATTTCAGTCCTCTTGACTTAGACACAAATATTTCTGGTCATTGCTCACAGCTGTACCTGGCTGTAAAATATATCTCCATTTAAAATATTAAAATTAATTAATTGGGCTTTTTTGCTAAAATAAAACTAAGCTAAATATAATATATATAATCTTTATATTATAAAATACAATATACTGAATAGAACTAACTAGACAGTTAGTTGGGAGTTAAGCTTTCCCCCTTCCTTTGGTGCACCAGTAATGACCTTATTTACAGAACAAAAGCGCCTGTTCACATTAAAATCCTTCAGGTCAGTCAACCCGTCTCTGGGCTCCAAAGGTAGAAATGTTAAATGACCCTTCTCTGGTAATTCTAGTTTAATTGCTTTCAACAAAAATGTCTCTCCCAACTCTTAGATTTTTCCCTGACTTTAAATCTTGTAAAAAAAAATTGCCTCTTGTTCCATGCAGGTGTCTCCCTATTACTCCAAAAAAAAAAAAACATGACTATTATCTGAATGACTGAGAATCTTCACCAGCATATCTCCCTGTTATGTTTAAGATATGGATGTTTAAAGTAATACTATTAGGAATGAAAACTCTCAACAGAAGATGATGAAAAAGGATCTACTAACAGGAGCTATAGGGACAACAATTCGACCCGATGCTTGCTAAATAAAAAAGGTTTGATTGGTTACTTTTTTGCAAAAAAAAAAAAGTTAAGATTTTCTTAATATAGCCACAAAGTTGTAAGTTTGGTAATAGTGTTGCAAACGTTGCAAATATGTAAATACACTCAAAACGTAAAGCAAACAAAATTAGATCACCACAATCAAAGGAAAAATGCTGCTAAGGAGAAATGTTTCTCTCACAGAAAATGAGAGATGCTAAGCGCGTGCACGCTGCAAGCACAAAACCTACCTGCAAAACGAAATGTTAATATTTGAAAACGAAACTGAAAAGGAAATCTGCTGCAGGGCTTAAAAAAAATATTTAAAGTCAGGAAAATCTGAAAAAACTACAGAAATATTGAAGATTTTTTGTCCCCAGTGTGGTCACTTCTATTATCTGGAGCTAGCTTGCAGTTTTACTTAACATGCAATTGTTTTTGCTACTTGCAGGATTTCCACTTTACACTTGTTTTGTACGTTTAAGTGTTATTTAATCATTGCAGTAAGTTTTTATATTTGCAGTGAATTTATGCATTTTGCAATGTGTTTGCATTTCTTGGCCACCGTAGAAATCCCATTCACCTGGCAGCATAGGTTTTGGTTTAATTTCACTTTTATATGGTTAAAAAGTCGTAAAATCTGCTGCAGGGAGGTAGAGGCAGAAAAATGGGATGAATAAATTCAGAATCCTTTTGACCTTCAAATTAAAGAAAACAACTATAACCCCCAAGCAATATTAGCAAAGTACTATGTATATTTTACTAAGCAATGTGTAGTTAATCAAAATTCCAACATGATAATATTTACGCCTTTCCTGGAGCTTATTAAAAAACTGTTTGTTTTCACTACAGCGCCCTTGCTTATGTAGAGAATATTAAGTTACAAAAACACATAAATGAATCCATTAAATGCTATTTGCACTCATTGCTTGATTTATATAGTTTGGAAGCGCTGATACCTCAGATCCGAAAGCCTGACTGAACTAGGTTATTATGAAAGAAGGGCCTTGGTCCGAGGGCTGGACTTTGTGCAGCTGTAAACACCATCCAGCCAAAGCCTAACCTTATATCCTAAACCAGAGGTCTGCAACCTGAGCCTCAAGTGGCCTAAAATCATATAAGAAGCAACTAATGTTGTATAATCATAAATACCAATCGGAAAAGCTCTTGGAATTTTTTTTTTTAATAATTCATTTAAATGTCACAACAAAGCAACATTGACAGAACCAGAAATATATTTTAGATCTACTTTTCTTGTCTTTAGCTTTTAAATTATGTTGGGGTTTTTTTTTCTCATCAATTATTTATCCTATGGAAGAAAATCAATGCTTGATCTTTATGAAACATTTTCTGTTTTTACTTGTTTCAAAAGCTAAAAACACAAACAAACTGTTGGTTGTTTTAAGTAGCAAAAGATTTACTTCTTATATAAAAAAAATCTTAAGCTGTTTTTCTATTTTAAAGTATATATAATATTTGTGATGCTGAATGACTTTTACTCAGAGGAACAAACTGGCTTCTTAGATCTTAAAGGTTGCAGACCGTTCTCCTATAATGTACATCTGTTAAAAAAAAAACCTTACAGAGCTTGAGATGATTTAGGAAATAATAGAAAATAACCAGAAACTTGTGAGTCAATCCTGTTGAAAATAAAGCCCAAATAAATTTGGATCTTCAAAGAGAAAGTAAAAACACTGTCAATATGTATGTTTATGTGATTCTGGTAGCTTTGAAAAAAAATTAATAGGTACGCAAAAAAATAAAAAAAGGGTTCTATTTGTGAAGAAGGAAGAGACAAAAACGGAAATAACACAGAAAAGTGTGAAAAAGGAAAGACTGCCTGAATAATAAACCAGCTTCTTCTGTCTATGTTGATGTGTTTTTATGTTTTAATCAAAGCTGTTTTTTTTAAAGGAGATAGTGATTCCCAAACAGTGGGAACTTTTACCACTAGTGGTCAGCGAGTGCATTGCAGCGGTACATGAAAATATATTATTTCTTAGAATTTGATTTCTTCATTTGAATTGCGTTAATTCCTAAATTTATATTTTTTGTAAAATTTACAGATTTTATTTGCAGGTTAATAGTTGTTGATTCTATTTATCTTTATTTTATTATTATTTATTCTACTAATGACAGGAAGTGATGTGGATCAGTCCACTTTCTATAACTGTAGGGACTTGGGAAAGGACCAGCAGGCTTTTTGGGTTTGGGCCCAATGGTTTTTACCAGAGCAAGAGAAATAGGACAAAAGAAAAGTTTGAACTCTGTAATTGTTGGCTGAAATAGGAAAATAAACCATCCAGAACCATCATCGAGTTTGGACATTGAACCTTCTTTTGCCTGCATACAGAAACTTGACCCCAGTGCCTTAGTAGTGGCTTAATTGAACTTTAATTGGATGTTTGGCTTGGCAAACAATCCCCACTACAGATTAGTTTTTCTTCTATGTTAGAGTTCACCTTCAGCTCTTACACACATCCAAACCAAGTGGAGGAACAGACGGGATGTGGAGAATCAGCTTTTGTTTCCCCACTGAGCTATTGGAGCTCATCAAAGCAGCTCAGGTGTCTTGATGAAAACAAAGTAAAATTAAGTCAGTCTGACTATAATTTTTGTTCTGTATTTTGTTCCCAATTCATCAAGTTTAAATGGTATTATAGGGAAGTTACTCATAAGGGCTCCAGTTTTATAAATAGAGGTTTATAATCTGATTTTATTTTGTATTTATTTGAATTCCTTATTAAATTCTAGGCTTGTATGTTTTTTTTTTAATTTGAGATGGAAAGCATAAAATGCCTTAGAATTAAATGCTTGAATCAAAAGATTAAGTAAAATAGTTTCATCCATCCATTTTCTGACACGCTTTATCCCAAGTGAGGTGGCGAGGGGTGCTGGTGCGTATCTCCAGCTGTCCACGGGCGAGAGGCGGGGTACACCCTGAACAGGGCGCCAGCCCATCGCAGGGAAACACCATTAACGCAAACATAAGGAGAATTTAGAGAAGCTAATTAACCTAACAGTCGTGTTTTTGGACTGTGGGAGGAAGCCGGAGTACCTGGAGAGAACCCACGCATGCTCAGGGAGAACATGTTAACCCGGGCCGGGAATCGAACCCATAACCTTCTTGCTGCAAGGCAGCAGTGCTAGCCACTGCCCCAAGTAAAATAGTTTTTATTTTATAATCAGTTATTGTACCTTCCACTTTTGGATAATACTTTTGACTGAGAGGGAGACTCACAGTAAGATAAAATGCCCAAAGGAGAACACAAGTCAAAAAAGCCTGAGAAACGCTGATTTAGAGTAAATCATATAACTGATTAAGCTCTCTCAGACCCTTTAGAGTAACCAGCGCTTTGTGTAGCAGCTCTCTGTGTTGGTGAGAGCGGACTGTTTGATTGTTTTAACCGCTTGTTTTCTTAAAATGAGCTGCAGGAAGTCTTTCCTGTTTTGAATACACTATGAATAGAAGGGAATTGTGTGTGTTTTTGCTCCTGTCTATGTATTTGCCAACATGTCAATGAAGGATGGGGGATGTAAGAGGTGGCCTTCCAAACAGGCTCCAGGTAAGTGTGTTTTCCACGTTCCGTTCACTACAATATATGATCCACTTCAGAGTGGGATGTAGATGTATGTGATTTATGGCCTGACTGCCACCGTCCACTCTACAGCATCCCCATTTGCGTATTTTTCCTCGCCTTTCTCACAGAGCCTCTCTTCTTCATCACCTTTTCCTCATGACCAGGAAACAGGAACTTCCAGCTTCTGTCTCTTCCAGGTGGAAGTAAGAATGTGGGAAGCTCTGGTGTCAATGTGTATACATCAGAGTATTGGAAAAACTGACCCCTTTGACCCGTGAGCTTTTCTTCTCCTCTCTCACGTAGAAGCAAACCATTTATAGAACCAAAAGAAATAGAATTGCCATCCCTCCAAAACACACATCGCCGCGGTTTCACACGCTGTGATGGAAACCCACCTGTTATCTCACACCCTCTCTCTGGAACGGTTTCATTTTTCGAGCCTGGGTTTGCATCAGTGATTCCAGATGCCACACAGCTCAATGCTAACCCATAAAAAAAAATAAAATATAGAGGTAAAATATGACTATTGCAACACTTTTGTATCCAGTTTACCATGTTCTGTAGGGACTCACCAGCTTTGCATTAAAGCACAGGAAATGTTAATGGAAAATCTGGATTTAAAAAAACAAATATCTATTCTACTTTTCTTTGTGCTATTTGGTGACTTTAATTGCAATTAAATTTTATCTCCATGAGGACTTGAACTATCTGTATTTATGAGTATTTTATTATGCGTTAGCTGGGATTGGCTATTCTGCCTGTTTCAATCAGGCAGGAAAAAAACAAAACACGTTTATGAACTTGTTTGGTAAGGTTTATTAGAAATATGTACAACAGCATGCAAACACAGGTATATCAACAATATTTACAATATTTACAAGTGAAAATCTACAAATGAGAAGAAGTCATGGACCAGCAGACTGCTTCTTATCTTTCCTCATATTTGAAAAAAAACAAAAAAAAACCTCTTAGAAATATATCACATATGTACAGAACAGTGCAGCTCAGGGAAACCCTAGCTGGAATGCAAACTGGAGGATTCAGATTCGGTGGTTGTTGAAGTGCCGGCACGTCTCTTGGGCAACACCTTCAAACTGGAGGCCCTGCTGAGAGTTAGTGCCCTGCGGGCAGAGCTCTTGAACCCAGCCCCCAGAAACGCGTAAAGCAGCGGGTTCAAGCAGCAGTGTGCGAACGCCATGGCCTCTGCCACCGACAGCCACACGTCTAAAGCCGTCTTCAGCCTGCAGCTCCAGGGCAGGATCTCCAGACGCAGCAGCGCATCCACAGAGATGCCCACTCCATATGGGAACCAGCACAGAAAGAAGCAGAGAACCAAGGCGATAGTTGTCCTGACTGCCCTCCTCTTCTGCCACTGGCCCCCCAATGGGCCTCTGGTCAGCCTGGAGACGATGACGCAGTAGCACACCAGAAGAACCAAACCAGGGATCACTAGACCAACCACGACCAGCTGGAGGTTAAAGACGGCAATCCAGACACGGGGATTCTCTCCTGGGTAGAAGCGCTGGCATGCGATACCCTCTCCGCCCTCGTTAGTCCGAGCAAATATCATATCTGGGACAGCCAGCAGAGTAGCAGGCAACCACGCACCTGTAGGGCAAAGGAGGACAAAAACAAGTTGGAAAAATCCTGTCAGGGTTTGGGTATCAACAGTGGCAGCTCTAGATGAAAATGACCAGGGTGGGAGCAGTGATTCTTAATGGTTGCAAACAATAAAATAATGAAACAAAAAGAACAGAGCAAAGGTACATTTTGTATTTTGAACATGTAATTTCTATATAACTGTTCTAGTAAATAATAAAAAATAAATATTAAATTGTTCCATGGAACAAATCGATTATAGTCTTGTTTTTTATCATAGAAAATAGAAAACTGAATTGGAGCCACTGATCTAAAAAAGGAAAAGTTTCTAAAAATCAGTGTATATGCCCTTAATCTGAGCAGATAAATACATTAATCTGCCAAAGGAAGGAGGAGTTTGGCTCTCAAAGCAAAATAATATGATACTATGCAGTTGAAGATGGAATTATTTTTGTTTTTTTAAACATAAATCATCATTTGATTTGCAATTTGTCTTACATATGTCTTAAATCAAGGTAAGTAACATCTATTTCAAGAAAAACTGACTTGCCTTTTATCTTTTAATACAGCAAGGTGCAAGGACCAGGTCTAGAGGGGTGCTGGCCCCTTTTGGCCCCCATGTAGAACAACCCAATGTATCAACATAGGATCATAGCGTCATTCTTAGTGTTCAATGGGAAACTAGATCTTTTTTGTATTTTATAACAATGAAATTTGATCCATTTTCTGGTTTATTTAGCATGAAAAACAAACAAAAACAAAACATTAGGAATGTAGTAAAGAAGAACGAATATGTGTCCTTTAATAAAACGGAAAAAACAAAAAGCTGAATGTTGGAAAAACTGTACACTGGAACAAAATTGAAATCTAGATTAGTATTTCTTTCTTAAAATAACTGTATTTGTTCTTGGATTGAGGAGGTAAAAGACACCATTTAAAATAAGAAAACACAATTGCATTGTCTTATTTCAATTGCATGTTATCTAATTATCTTATTTTAAGAGTAAAAATACTCATTCCATTGGCAAACTTTACCTACTCAAATTAAGGGCAAATACAACTAATTTAAGACATTTTTAATTATTTGTAGATCGTTTTTCTAGCTTAAATCATATCTCAGTCTTATGTTTACATTTGACCACCATGTTTACATTTTATCTCTGCTGCACTTTAAGAAATGGAAATGTATTGAGAGCTGCACTGATAGAAATTTCATTTTGCTTACGTTCTGTGTAAACAAAATTACAATAAAGTTTAAAGTCTGAGTTTTACGCACCTACATACACCGCCTTGTGCGCCAGCATCTGCCTCAGCCCGCCGGTGTTTGTGTCTGTGGCCCGGACCACTGCCAGGTACCGGTCCAGACTGATGAAGGCCAGGATCAGCACGCTGCCGTACAGGTTGACAGTATAGATCACGTGGACGCCGATGCACATGGCGGCTCCAAAACGCCAGTCATTCAAGGCTGCATCTACTGCCCAGAAGGGGAGCGCCAAAACAAAGAGGAGATCGGCAACGGAAAGATGGAGTCGATACCAGTCTGTCAGGCTGCACTTTGACCTGTGGGGCAGAGAGAGGGTCACCTGGTCAGCGGCCTCATTTCACCTCTCAGGGGGGAAAAAAACCTGCTCCTGTCCTCTCACCTGCGCTGGCAACCCAGCACCAGAACAACCAGACCGTTTCCGGTGATGCCAAGGATGAAGATGAGGGCAAAAACCACAGGAACGAAAACCCGACGAAGCTCGTCTGTCATCACCTGCGCAGCATTACAAGGCTCCTCCAGGTCCATTCCCTCATCTCCGAAGCCTGAACCAGAACCCGTGTCATTGAGGTCGAAATCCACGATGATATGCTGGAAAAACACAGTGGAAATGTTTATTCTCTGACTTCTGAACTTCTAATGTGCAGCTGAACCAAACTCACCTCATAGTAGGACATGATGGAGACAATCCTCTGCAGAATGAAGCCAACTCTCCCCTCTGAGAGCTTTTATTGCTGCCTCTATGCCCCTCCTCCAAACACTCCCAATGCATCTGTCTGCCGGCTGAAACTTGTTGTTTTTTCCTGTTTTCGAGGTGTCAGGTGTTAAAACTGGATCTATCACAGGATGCCATGTGCGTGTCTGAATTGTTTCAGCCCCTGAGACCTCTGGCATGTAATCATCAGGGTCAATTGGCAATAGGAAAGACCGCCGCTGAGAATCAGACAATGTGCGTTTGTGTTTGTGGCTCCTTCAAAGCTCCAAACTTGATTAAATCAGAACGAGCCCGTGGAGCCAACATACTCTGATATTTCAGTTTTCTTCAGCATAAAGGTTTTTTTAGCTATACGTGTTTTATTCAGTTTATTACTTATGTTAAAAAGTTGGTCAAAATTAAAATAAAGAAATATGTCCTAACATATATATTTATATACATATATGCAGATGTTTTTTCTCTTCATTCAACAATAATAGAATATTAAGTGTTGTATATCGTGTTATAAAGTGTTATTTAAAAGCAAACATCAGAACCTACTGAACTTGCCCAGATCTTTTTTGCTGCAAGAAACTGAGGTTTGCAAATATTACAATTTAAGGAAAAGTTACTGACTTTATTTCCGTTTTATTTTTTACAGTTCAAAATGCGATAACTTTAAATTTTAAATCAGACATTTAGCAATGCTTGTCTTGCTTTGACATTAACCTGGGTTTCCTATTAAACCCACACCATGCTGATTCTCACTGCAAGAGAAGATGAGGCTCTTAGTGACTCTGCTAATATGCTGCAAAACTGTAATCTGATTAATTGTTAACATGACCTCCATATAACGCAGAGATGGTGACATTCTCTCTTAGTTATGTCTTTATTTTCTGCAATTCTGCAAACAACTTTACTTTTATTACATTATGCTTCTGTGGAAAACATTAAAACTTTTTTAGTTTTTTTCTCAAAAATATTAATTAGCATTTATTGAGGCTATAAGCAGACATATACTTCACCCTTTAGTGTTGCAGTAGGACCTCTAGAGTCTAATTTTGTATGAAACAATATTGAGACAAACCTAAGACTTAGTTTGTTGATTAACAAATGTCACTTGGGTCCTAGGGGACAATAAAATATTTTCTAATCTATTCTATATAATCCTGTAAGTAATCAGCTGCGTAGTATTTTTCTGCCTGCTCGTTTATAATGTAAAGATAATAAAAAGTCCAAAGCTTCTAATTATTAGCGTTAATATTCTCCAATACTAAATGTTTGCTTCTTTTCTTTCCTCCTTTCTGTGGAAAGAAGGAGATCTGTTGCCAACGATGAATCTGAATACCTAAGCTCAGACAAACTGTGCTCTGACACACTGATTCTGACCAACCTATGCCAGGACAGAGGGGATATTGTCAATGAAGTGATGAAGATTGTCACGTCCAGAGGTGCAACAATGTCTGATCCAACCAACTTGGATTTTAAGTAATTTCCCTCTAGGATTACTAAAGTATTTCTGCTTCTTATTCTTGAGGATGGTTATTGGGGGAACAGAGGTCCTTCAAGACCTGGATGTACCCAGATGATGTGCCTCACTAATGGGGCTGATATATGCACTCAACTAGCCTAAAACAACTGAAGAACAATGAACACAATATTTCTTGAGCTTCATGGTGTGAAAGCCAGTCCAAAGGTTATGTCTCTAAAAACTAAACGTCTTTTCTAAAACTGTGGCCTCAATAATAATCATTTAAGTTTTTTTAAAAGTCTAAGTAAAACAGATAAGTTAGAATTGCTAAAAATTAAGTCATTAGCCCAATTCATATTACCAAAACCTTTTTAAGTATAAAAGTTTCTTCACTTTAATGTAGATTTTAGAGGAAAAACAGAATCCTGTTTATTGTACTAAAGTAATTGAGCATCATGGGATTTACTCCATAATGGTTAAGTTGGAACAACTTAAGATCCATGAAAATAGTTAATTTATTTATTCATTTTTTTTGGTCGAGCCATGGTATTGTTTTTCTTGCGTCACTGCCTTACATGAAGCATGAAACCATGTACGAATGAACATGGGGGGGGGGGTCATGATGAAAATACAGTGTTACATCCTTCAAAGATGCATATCAGACTTCCTCTGGTTAGTTCTGCTAAACTGCAGGCAGAAGGACTCCCTCTGATCTTTGCAGGTGAAGCGTCACCAGTGTGTCCGTGGTATCAGATGTTCTGCGCTCCAAAGTTATGCTGAGATTCTAAGCTCTGCTCTCAACTGGGAACATTGAGATTAAAGAGGGTTCAATACGACTTTTGTCTCTACAACACAAGTTGTTTGAATTATGATCAAACTTCCCGATTAAGTCATGGTAGATGATTTTAAAGTGATCAGGATTGAAATACGGAGCCAGGATGGATGGATATAGATATTGGTTTCCATTCTCTGACCTTAAATCCCTTTGCATTCTTTTGAATTTGAATATTTTAAGATGAAAAAACAAACATAAAAAGGATATTTACATAATGTCTTAAATCTGCTTATCTAAACAAAGGACTACATCCATATCTGTCATCTGCATGAGATGGAGGCTCAAGTGTCTCTGCAGACACATTTCCTGACTCTGCTTTGACTGGAAATCTCCATCCTCTAACAATTCTCTCAGTCCGTAAGTAAATAGTGAGCCTACTCTAAAACAAACTTGAAAAAAGCTATCACAAGTGTTCACCCCCCCGGGACTCTTATCTGCTTCTCACTTTCCACCCCCACCCTTCCTCAAAATGTTATCAGCTCAACCAATCTGGTTATAAAGCACTGCTGGGCAGATTGAGGAAACTATGCATACATTTCTGGTGCTAAACCTTTATATAAATATTTTGTTTGTATCATCTTAAATAAATATTTTTGATTATTATATGTTATAAATTAAAGAGTAAAATAAACAATTTGCAACAAAGAAGGATGTGATGTGAAATGTAGATGTGGACAAATGCAGATAGGTGGTAGGAAGGTGGATGATTACTCTTTACCTCGGCATAAAGTGGGTAAATAAACCCAGAGACTTAAACAATCATTTCAATTTAATTTCTACATTAGTTGCTGACAGAACCATCGGTCAACTGTGATTTAGATTAGGGTAAATTTTAGGATGATGACGCCACCTAGTGGACTAATAGAATGCATGAAGGCAAGAACAACAGCAAAACCTGCAGTTTGCTTTGCAGAAAGCTTTAAAGGAATAGTACACCCAAAACATGATTAGCCTTCATTTTCTACTCACCTCCATGCTGAACAACACTCTGGAGTACTTTTTTGATATCTCAAATGCATCTGGAGATCTGGGAGGCTTCTTGCTGTCTGCTGACATTCAAATAATGGAGGTCCATGGCGCCCGAGACAGAAAGGTCCATAAAAGTCCACAAAAACGTGTCAATATTCCTCCATACCGCTCGTCCAATGTAATCCAAGTGTCCTGAGTGGGTAGCATCCAGAATTTACTCGAAACGAAGTCATTTAGAATGTTTTTAGAGCATAAACAGTAGTGTATAGGATTTCCTAATAGCGCCCCCATGCTCGCTCACGATTCTACGGAAGCCGGCAGACCAAACCGGAAGAAAGTGCGCATTCAGCGTCTGGTCTGCCGATAATGCAAGCGTAGAAGAAGAAATGTGCTGTTTACCTGTGCAAAGAAAGAAACAACGAAAGAAAAATGTCTGAGGACTTCAGTGTTGAGGAAGAGCATGAGTTCTTTGCCGAGCTGAATGCGCTGGTTTGGTCTGCCGGCTTCCGTAAACTCGCGAGCGCGCATGGGGGCGCTATTAGGAAATCCTATACACTACTGTTTAGGCTCTAAAACGTTCTAAATGACTTCGTTTCGAGTAAATTCTGGATGCTACCCACTCAGGACACTTGGATTACATTGGACGAGCAGTATGGAGGAATATTGACAAGTTTTTGTGGACTTTTGTGGACCTTTCTGTCTCGGGCGCCATAGACCTCCATTATTTGAATGTCAGCAGACAGCAAGAACCCTCCCAGATCTCCAGATGCATTTGAGATATCAAAAAAGTACTCCAGAGTTTTGTTCAGCATGGGGGTGAGTAGAAAATGAAGGCTAATCATGTTTTGGGTGTACTATTCCTTTAATCATTATATTTCTAACAGTAACACAGCTGGATTGTTGCGCTGAATGGAGCATCTGATTTGTTTAAAAAGATGAAGTGAAGCAGAAACATCACAGGAGACTTAAAAATTAGCAGAAATTCTAAAAGGGTCAGTAAGTAGTAATGCCAAGTTCACACCAAGAGCAGCAGGAGCAGCTAGTTTACATGCAGTCAATGGTTGACGCACATGAGGGGCAGCCGAAGGTCCCGTCAATATGGCAGGCCATTTTGACATTTATTAGCTTTACTGAATATATATTCCAGATGTCTGAAATGCATTTCCTCCTAGTCAAAATAAACATTTGAGATATCTAAAATAGCATTCTTCCTATCTAAAATATACATTGCAGTAGCTGAAATGTAATTCTTACTAGTACAACTGATGTCACGTTTCCCCTTCATGTATATTGGGCTTTGACTTCCAGATATCTTAAATAACATTCTTCTTATCTAAAATAAACATTCTTCCTATCTAAAATGAAGTTTACTAGGATGAACTCAAATTTCTGACTAGCAGGAATGTAATTTTGACTAGGAAGAATCTTATTTTAGAGATCAACAAGTGGAGCAATAGAGAGGAAAGCCCTTCTAATAATTGTCAATTCAGCCTGCCATATATCCTACTGAGGGCCAGGTACAACCCTGGCACGTTCTTGTGTGTTGGTGTCAGGATTGTTGGGAAAACCTGGACTGGATTTTTAACAGTGCGGCATTAAGTTAGGGAACGGAGTTCAGTTTTAATGTTCATATGCGGGACAAACTGAGTGTGGAGTGAGAGCGTGTGAGGACACTAAAATGCGTGAGTCTCACCCCCAATGCTGGTGAGTTGGCAGTCCTGCAATGGTTGGCTCTACGTTATTAAAAGTGACCGACAGAGTACAGAAAATAGCTCATGAAAGCACTTCTTACCTCGTTGAAGTAGCTTGAAGAACAACCCCGGTGCCTGTCGAAGTCGCGCTATTTCCACGAAACATCGCGAGATTATACTGCATCGCTAATATCCCGAAAAAGAGGCCACCGGCCGCCGGTGGGTAGCTTTACAGCTAATATCACAGTCAGTGGATGTACTGACCAAGACAATCCATGTATAACCCCCTACAACCAATGGAATACCAAGAGAAAGATAAATAAGATCGGGAGATAGTTTAAATACAGTCTTGCTTTTGCAAATTAAGTTTGTCATAAACCTCTAAACAATTAATAGATGAATGTTTACCACAATTTTATTAAATATGTTTAACATCAGTTTTTACAACAAGGTAGACCTTTTTCTTAAAAAAAAAAAAATATTGTATTTAAAACAAATCATTAAAATAATTACGGTTTAGATCTGACATAAAAAGATATGTTCTTAAATTTTTGTAGTTACATTTTAATAGACATTTTGCTTTTTACAAGCTTTAAAGCTTGTAAAAAGCTTTGAACATCTTAGATGTTCAAAGTTAAATGATCTTTAAGTCACATCTAGAGGCTTTAGTTCAGAAATAAATCAAGATTCTGTTAACAAGACTTCAATTAAAATAACCTGGGTAATTTCCAGTGCAGTGACCCCAGATTTAAATATTTGTATTTTGGAGCAATTTTTTCTGCCTTGTGACAAAGTGCTGCAAAAAAAACATTGTAAAAAAAAAAAAAAAAAGAAAAAAAAAAAAAACTGCATCAGTGCTAACATGACAAATAACTTGTGATCTTCAGCTTTTTTTTAGGTGATCCATTTTCCAAATAGAGGAAATAGTATTAAGGAGGCTTCACCAGGCCTTTTTGACGTGGTTCCTTTTAATTCCAAAAAATAAGTTAAAAACAAACCAAAGGACTTCGTTTTCCTTTTCTGCATATTTTGACAATTGCCTGATCGCTATGTGCCACAGCGAGTTTGGTTCTGCAACCCTGTAGGTTCTCCGGTGCAGTCGGTGAGATAATGCTCTGTGAACCGCCCTGGCAGGATTCAATCGAATCAAACTTTCTCTCACCCTTCTTCTTTGCACTCTAATACCAATTGCTGCTAGTCTGGCCAAAACAGAATTAGCTCCCAGTTCTTCATTTTCTCCAACCAACTACTTTATCAAGTTCTGTATTTGAAAGGTGTGCATACCTCATTTGGTATGTCAAGTTAAAGCGCCTAAGAGCCATTGCCAGTTTTTACTGAAGTGGCATTGTGATACAAACTGCTGAAGAGGATATCGGAATTACTGGAAAACATGGAAAAATGTAGCAAAGATTAGAGGTCAACTACCACAGCGTGCTCGCATCTAAGATTATAAATGTATTGCATTGTCGTTCTTGTGCTAGTATTGAATAGAACAGTGGGCATGTTTACCCTATTTAGTGGCTGGAATGATTAATATCTAATAAATCATCAGCCTCCCAAACCCTCTGCTTTTCACCTGCCGTTACCCCTTTCTGTCATTATTTAACAAGAAAACCACATGTGAAACTTAAATCATGGACTAATGCTAAATTGTTCCTTTTTGAAAAAACTTGAATCGCATGGGGACAGCATTTTTTTAAAAGCTCCAAAAGATCTGAAAAAATACCAGCTTTGGTTCATCCACACGCAGCTCGGATTCTTCGATTCAACCTAACTTCAGCGATTCTGTACGGAAGGTAGAAATATGATGCAACACAGTCATTTCTATCCCCACTCCATGTCAAATATTACAGAAACTATCATTCAAGTTTCTGTTGACCTGCAGAAGTCAGAAAAAACAACCACTTGCTAAACCAAGTTCACCTACTGAGCAAAAATTAAAAAGGAATCAAAAAAACTTCAGATTCAGTAGACACAAATTAACCTTCCTCTTTTGTACCGGTTCCAGACCTATGTCTTATAAAGAACCTGTGGAGTGAGCTGAAGAGAACTTAAAAGAGGAGCCAGGATAATAAAGAGGAGAGTTATAAGATCCAAAGTTGTTTAATTGTGTACTTTTAACACAACACATTAAAAGCAGCAGTGTCAAAATCCCGACCACCAATCATTTAACAGGGCATATTTCTTTCTCCACTTGCATAAATGCATCCTTGTTAAACATTTTGATAGAGATATTATGCTCTTTATTTACAGCAATAAGTGTGACAGATTTTGTATTTAAACTGTATATCGAGGCAAGTGAAAACTTGTTAAAGAACTGTAGTCAGGGCCAAGTTTAAATACATTTATTTACAGTTGTTAGGATGCATAAAAAGGTCAATCTAAAATAATACTCACTGAAAAAAAACACCATAAAAATAAAACAGCAAAAAATATATAAACGGGGCAACATTAACAAGCATGCAACTGCAACATTATATTAGGGAAACCCAACAGAAACAGAATCCGTGTGAACAGCAGCAAACTAGTTTGAAGCAACGCTATGATTGGCTGACAGTGAACAACTCAACGGTCTTGGCAGCATGTTTCTTTGATGATGACACTACTGTTTCTCTGCAGCTGAGCCAGAAGCTTTCTGAATTCAGCCCTCTTTGGTGGCCTCTCCTGATTTTGGATCTCTGCCGATGCTCTGGTCTCATCGATCCTGGCCTGACTCTGCGTTTCTGGACTGCTGAAATCTTGGAGGTTGCTGCAGCTGCTAAATGAGCTGTTTAGGGTTTCACCCAAATCTTTCAACTCTGCGTCTTGCCCGTTTTGAAGGCGCTGTTGCTTAAAGACGCGGGGGCCCTGGGAGTTACTACTCCTCCTCCTTTTCTTCCTATTTCTTTTTGCCAAAAGTTTGGACTGCCTCAGGTTCCTGGCATGAAAATAAATTGCATATAGAGCGGTTATACAGGGGAAAGGCCAAACTGAAAAAAGTATACAAAAAATAAAAAAAAAACCTCTTTACCTTCGGAGGAAGGTGTGTTGCCTCGAACACGGCGATGAGTGCTTCGGCCTCTGCACGTCAATTCCATCAAGCTGAACATGACTCAAAAGCTTCCTGTCAAAACACATTAAACCAACTTTAACCAGTGATGTTTGACACCAATTTCCTTTCAGATTCGATAGAGAGTAAAATACAGCCTAGATTGGTGATTCAAATCTGATCATTTGAGCAAATACAATACAGCTAACTTGCCTGGTAAATGTACTAAATAAGTCATCATTTTATTTTACTGAGTGGATCAAGTTCAAATTGCCACTAAAATATTGAATTAAATGAATAAATGTCCCAATTATTTCCTAAAACATATCTACATTTTGCAATGTTAACAGTCATGGCATCCATACATGCATTTCAGAAACTGTTATTCTGTTTAAAAGTTACCATAGCTGTTTCATTAAAATAACTAATTTGTATAATTTAATGACACCCATTTAATATAATCAACTTTAATGATTAATTTTTTTGGGAATCAATTTTAAATCTAGCTTCTAGGCTGAGGGTGGATGACAAGGCAAATTACTCCAAGCTAAATTCATGCAGATTTATAACGAAAAATGATCTTAAAATATGTAAAACAGGTACAGTGAACCCTCGCTGTAACGCGGTTCATTTTTCACAGTCTCACTGCTTCACGGATTTGCATCATGCATTGCGTTCTGCATTCTGCATTCAGAACAGCAATGAAATACTGTGCTGTACATGTGAGTCACTATTTGTCCGACTGTACTTTGTATTTTTTTTTTCATAATAATTTTTCATTTTCTGCCTTCCAATCAGTCGCGGTGGGGCGGTGCTGATCCCCGCAATATTAACTCTTCAGTTCGTATTGATGATTAAAATTATTATTTATTAATTTATAACTATATTATTTTACAGTACAGTACTGTAGTTATTTGTAAAAAAAAAAAAAAAAAAAACATTTATACAGTACTTTTATTTGTTAAACAAATGCTTGGGCCTTTAAAAAGGTTTTGTTCCTTGATTTCAATGTTTTATGGGGTATTTCATTGTATAATAACTGGAAAAAAAATAAAGGATTCTACTTCACGGATTTTGCCGATCGCGGATTCTTTTTGGAACGTAACCCCAGAGATAAACGAGGGTTCACTGTAAATGAGATGATCCACCAGTGGAAGAAATATTGTACCCTTAGAATAAGATAATTAGATTTTATTCACTTGAATTGGTTGTCTATTTTAAACATAATTCTTCTTATTCTATTGCCAAACTGTCTCACTTATACCTGCTTAAATAAAAATCGAAACACTTAATTTAAGAAAAATTTAATTATTAATTGTATCCAGTGTAATATGAACAACTACAACAGCTATAATGCTTAAGGTAGTTTAAAGGTCCACATTTTCTCCCCCTGTACCTTTCTACCAGCGTAGCACCAGGGCCTGACACAGTGCTCTCCTCTTTATCAATAACGCTGTATACTCTGTGTTTTGGTTTAACCCGCTGTGTTTCCCAAAGTCGTTAGGTTTTATGAAACCCTCACCGTTTTCCTTTACATAGGGGGCCTCTGAGTGAGCGGCAAGCTGTGCTTGGCATTAGGTACTGATAAGTATCCGCGCGCGCCGGATACCATTCATTCATTCTGTCCGCTGAACTGCTGCTAGTATTACTCACATGCCTGGAAGATGTCTAGCGCTACTACCACAGATGATCTCGCTCTCAAAACGGAATTGAACGGGCTGCCTGTCACAACTCCAGTCCGGCGTGTGGATGACGTCATACACACTCAGCTTTGTTTTTAAAACATATAAATATAAAAAATATAACCGCGGATGTCTGGGGGACAGTGATTCACCTACATGTTATGAACGTGGCGTACCATAAATGATAAATTATGAACAGTTTAGTTTGAGCCTTCAACTCGTTGCCCATAGGAAGATGTTACTTGGATATAATAAAACCGAATATCTTCAGAACCGCTCCAAATGACACAAAATTCATATGGGTGAGTAGAGCATGATGTAATAACTTAAAATCAAGGGCCAATGTAAAAAAAAATATAACGGTGTTCCCCTTTAAGAGCCTTAAGTTCTGGTAGTGATATTTTATCATCTTTCCACACATCTCTAATTTTAACTGTTCTTACCGTTTGGCATTAGGTCGTCTTCCGGGCATCCATCTTTTCAGCAGTACCCACTGGTCACAGTCCAGAGACTCTGGATCTGAAAAGGAAACCCATGTGAGACAGAAAGTTAAGTATGGAACAAGCTGAATTTCTACGGGGTCGACTTATCACACAGCACCCCATTTCATCATAGGTATCAAATACTTAAAAATTAAAATACTTTAAGCAGTAAAATTGGAGAAATGTAGCGAGGTTGGATGCTATGACATTATTTTTTCTGTGTTAATGTTTTAGTGTTGCTTTAAGAATAATAAGCTAAATATTTCTTCTAAAGTTTTACATTTCTAGTATAATTATTGTAGCTGTCCCTCTATTTTTAACAATAATTTTTTTAATTCTTTCCCAGAGCTTTTTGGACCATATTTTACTTCTTAGAATAAGAATAAAATAAATAAACGAACCGTTATTGAGGAGTTTGTTTTTGACTGGCTCCTTCAACCTTTTGGCCTTTTCGTAGAGCTTATGGCAAGGAGAGCAAAGATGGCAGTAAAGCTCCTCTCGGTTGTCGTAACATAAAGTGGAAGGACCAGAAGCTATGCTGCTGCTTTCAGAGTCGCTCTCATCGTTTGACTCATCCAGTCCATAACTGAGAAAGCCAACAGCCTCTGTTGAGGTTTTGTGTTCGGGAACGTGGCTTTTATTTGGGTTCTTGTTGATGAGGTCGATGATGTCACAGTCCTTGCTCTCATTTGAATCGGTTTCCTTCAATGATGACCTTCCCCTCCGGGTTCTAAGCCGAGGTTTTGCATTGTATCTGTCCCTCGTGGGGCTGTTCTGGGTGCTCTTCAATCTGGAGGAACGTCGTATAGACATGGGTACTGTCCACTTCAGCCAGTACTTATATGACCTGTGAAAGAGAAACAGGGATTCATGATGATAAACCAAAACTTTATGCTGTTGACAAAATTAATTGGCTTTTTATCAGTATCCGTTCATAATCCTTTCTCACCTGTGATATTCTATTTTTATTATCCTCGAATGTGACAAAAAGACGTGTGTTTCTAGCCACAATGAAAGCAGAAAATAGACGCATGATACATAATGCAGTTATCTGAAGAACTTTTTCTTTTTTTAAATTATTGGATTCAATAAAGATCAAAGTGGCTTTATGAGTCGATCCTGTTTCTCTTAAACAATTCCTCTTTTCCGCTTGTCAATATATTTTATTGCACTTAATTTACCAGGTTTCATGGATTAAAATAATGTAAACGCCGGCAAAGTAAACTTTAACAAATGTCTTTATCACAAAAGTTCAACACCAATAAAAAAATTGTGCACTTTTACTTTAGCTACAGTTAGCACGAGCATGCTAAGTTATGCTAGGCTAAGCTAAAAACAAACAGCAACAACCAAAAGCTCAAAGGTCGCTATTCTCTACTGACCAGCGGTCAGATTAAATACTCGAGTCGATTCATTTCTCAGACGGTTTCCATCTCCAGACATATTCCCAACTGGTTCAATTATCCGCTAAATGTAGAGCAAAATAACCCCGCGGACATTTTAATTCAAAGCCTTTTTTTTTTCCTTCATTCAAAGCTGAGCGTGCAGCGGGAGGCGGTGCTTGACGTCACGATGAAGAGCCAATCACATGAAGCTAAACAGAGTTCCGCTTCATCCAAACTTTCGCTACACCGCCACCAGCTGGCCAAGAAGAGTAACTGTGTAGTAATTGTTTCTTTTTTTTGAGGGTTAAATATATTTTATTTTTCTTTTATTCACATTGTCTGCTCTTAAAAAAAAGTTAGAACTATAAATTTACAGTCATAGGTTTATATTACTGTTTTTATTTTATTTATTTTTTCAAGGCTTCACTTTAAAAAAAGATGAAATGGTCCAGAGAGCTGTTCCAAATGAAATTTCTTTTTGTTTTACACTTGTGTAAACAAAATGATAAATAAAATCTGTCTAAGTCTAAGTAATAACTGATGGGTTACGTTTCAGCTGTCCTATATTTTGCCTCTACCGAATGCATAACATTTTCTACAAATTTTCTACAAATCATTTGAACTTAGACTTAGACAGAACATTTAGAACAGCTCTCTGGACAATTTCATGTTTTAAAGTATAGCCTTGATAAGATAAGCAGCAGTTGTGGTTGAGCAGCTACTTTTTTACTTTAACTTTTAAGATTCAATCTTCTGCTTCACACACAAGTTATGTTTCAACACAACGATTTTGGGCTAAATCTAAATTCAATATGCTGTTATAGTATGTAAAATCCTTGATTACCATATTTAAGAATATAGGTGTGTGGAAGTGTAAACTTGATATAGTGCCCTCTGACACATTAATTAATAGTTAATCCTGAGAGCAAACAGAGAACTCAGCAATTTATCCTATTATTTTTTAATCGAATCTCTTGCCACTCATCCTGGTTTAATCAGAAGTTTGAGTAAGCTGGACAGGTCTTGCAGTCTGTAGAACAGGTGTTACACCATATTAGAAAAGAATAGAACGTTTCTTTATTGTCCCACAATATTTTCTGCACCATCAAATACTGCGTGACCCAAGGGGCTTTTGTTTGTGATTGTCCTCACCAGTCTATCAACAAACCCTAACTGGAATTTCTAAACCTAACATCACAAAACCCTTACTTAAACTGAAGTCAAGTGTATTCATAGTGACCTCTTGGGCCATGAAGGGTCACAGAATACGGTTCCGCACATTGTAGCTGCTGTCTGCTACAATGTGCTGAACATTTTGTGCCACAAACATCCATGCACAGTTACTAATGGAAAGACATATTTATCTCTGAAGATTTAAGATCCAAATAAATCTGTGAAGTTTGTCCAGAAGCCCTCGCTACATTTGCAGATATTAACACATGCATGCCGGCTTTATTAAAGGTTTTGTGGACAATTGTTCGGCTTTGATCGATTGGTTGTCCTACATGCCAGTTTCGGTGATGTGCTCATGTAACACCAATGATCATGCTCTTTGTGCGCATTTCTAGTGTTAATTTATTCATTGAGTTTGGTTTTAGCCATTCATTATAGCTCTGCTGCTCCCACCGTATACTTTGAAAAAGGCCAAGAGTTGCAACTATTTTATATTCACATATTTGCACAAGTGCAGTTGCTCAAAACATGACTAGGGCATTTCTTTCCTATATTTTTATTAAAATCATGCACTGTAGCTTATATATAGTTTTGAATGTTATTAATATAGACACTCATAAATATCTACATTAAACAGGTCTGGCTGTTATATAAGTGACTTACCTCTTTATCCTTTCCAAAAAAACACAAAGACTGGCTCTGAAAAGAGCAGTTTTTCTGTATTTGTCCTCTCGAATGTTAATATATTGATGTGGGAAAAAAATCTATACCTTTTTTGTTGTCAGATTATGGTTAAAACACTAAAATTACTTTATATTTAGTGTAATTACTAAAAAGTCATTCAGTATATATCTGGAGCATGCTAACCTCTAACAAACCCTTCTCCTCCAGCTGCGCTCCTTCCTCTCTAAACATTTGCTGTACCTGCTTTTCCTGCTCTAGCAACTAAGGAACAGTATATATTTGAACACCATCAGCTGAGTGTGAAAATGCCTTTTTTTTATCTTTTAGGATTTTATTCCTTTCAGCTCCATAGAGGTAGCACAAAAACATTTTTTTATCTCTACCAAAGGCATCACTAAACTATATCTAGAACTAATATTTCATTATTTTATCATAGATATTTAGATAACCCGGATGAAAACACATAAACCATCGTTAGAGATTCCACTATTTCAGTGCATCCTATTAGAATGTAGATACACTATATTGCCAAAAGTATTTGCTCACCTGCCTTGACTCACATATGAGCTTAAGTGACATCCCGTTCCTAATCCATAGGGTTCAATATGACGTCGGTCCACCCTTTGCAGCTAGAACAGCTTCAACTCTTCTGGGAAGGCTGTCCACAAGGTTTAGGAGTGTGTTTATGGGAATTTTTGACCATTCTTCCAGAAGCGCATTTGTGAGGTCGCACACTGATGTTGGACGAGAAGGCCTGGCTCTCAGTCTCCGCTCTAATTCATCCCAAAGGTGTTCTATCGGGTTGAGGTCAGGACTCTGTGCAGGCCAGTCAAGTTCATCCACACCAGACTCTGTCATCCATGTCTTTATGGACCTTGCTTTGTGCACTGGTGCACAGTCATGTTGGAAGAGGAAGGGGCCAGCTCCAAACTGTTCCCACAAAGTTGGGAGCATGGAATTGTCCAAAATGTCTTGGTATGCTGAAGCATTCAGAGTTCCTTTCCTTGGAACTAAGGGGCCAAGCCCAGCTCCTGAAAAACAACCCCACACCATAATCCCCCCTTCACCAAACTTTACACTTGGCACAATGCAGTCAGACAAGTACCGTTCTCCTGGCAACCGCCAAACCCAGACCCGTCCATCAGATTGCCAGATGGAGAAGCGCGATTCGTCACTCCAGAGAACGCGTCTCCACTGCTCTAGAGTCCAGTGGCGGCGTGCTTTACACCACCGCATCCGACGCTTTGCATTGCACTTGGTGATGTATGGCTTGGATGCAGCTGCTCGACCATGGAAACCCATTCCATGAAGCTCTCTGCGCACTGTTCTTGAGCTAATCTGAAGGCCACATGAAGTTTGGAGGTCTGTAGTGATTGACTCTGCAGAAAGTTGGCGACCTCTTCGCACTATGCGCTTCAGCATCCGCTGACCCCGCTCCGTCAGTTTACGTGGCCTACCACTTCGTGGCTGAGTTGCTGTCGTTCCCAAACACTTCCATTTTCTTATAATACAGCTGACAGTTGACTGTGGAATATTTAGGAGCGAGGAAATTTCACGACTGGATTTGTTGCACAGGTGGCATCCTATCACAGTTCCACGCTGGAATTCACTGAGCTCCTGAGAGCGACCCATTCTTTCACAAATGTTTGTAAAAACAGTCTGCATGCCTAGGTGCTTGAATTTATACACCTGTGGCCATGGAAGTGATTGGAACACCTGATTCCAATAATTTGGATGGGTGAGCAAATACTTTTGGCAATATAGTGTATTTCCTTGTATTTATATAGAAATATATTTTCTCTAGTTCCTTTTAATATTTTGTTTTACTATTTAACTATATATGCCTATATTTAGTTTATATATTTTAAACAAAGTTCTGAACTGTAATGGCAATATGTCTTGCAGTTTTTCTGAGTTATTTGTGTTATTAAGTCCTAAAATTTCAGTGGATATCATGGGTAACTCTGCTACAACAAGAGAAGTTTAGTTTTTGTTAATAAAGAGAAAGTGCTAATTTTTCATGTCTTCCTTTAGAGAACTACTATTAAAGGTGTTAATACATAGTGAAAGGGAATTTACATATTCTAAATGAATGAATGAATAAATATTTATAAAATGGACAGAAAAGAGGGAAATGCTGGGATTATAAAAATATTTTGTAGAAACTGTAATTTAGTTGTTATTTAAAGATTATATCTAAAATTTTAAAATGCATGCTGGGCCTGGAAAAAAAATATGAGTAATGTTTTAATAAGATTTGGAAACAATTTCAATCTACTTTTATCCCAGGTTTTATTGCTAACATACAAAAAAAAAAAGTAAATATACCTTTATAATTTAGCAACATAGCACATTTGTATTTCTATCATGTTCTTCCCAGCAGTCCAATTTTAACTATTTCCAGGAATAATTGTAGACTTTTAACAGAACAATATTAAATCATTTGCATTTTAGACTTAGTTTTATGCATGAAATAAGGACTTTTTCTACAGTTAGTATTTATCACAGACGGTTGTGGTGCAACATAGTTACCCTTTTAAATACCATAGTTACTTGAGCATAATGATATTTATTATTAAGGTACATTTTTGTTTATGAATGTGTTATTTTCATAACACTAGATCTTTTCAATTTTATATCGGCAATCAAAAAACATACAATTGAACTAATTTCCTGTCATCCATTGTATTGCTGTATCTTAAGCTACTTTAATTAATGCTACTGAGTTAGCAGTCTGTCAGCAGACATAGTGTTAATATGAACAATCGCATTTATATTTTCTAAATGAAAAAACTAAAACCAATATTTTTCTTAGATTTTCCACTTGTTCATTTATTTATTTTCATTGATAAGACAAGGAAACAAATATAATGATTCATCGAAATCAACAAAATCTCATCAGCACAGAAATAAAATAATATACAAACAAATAATCAGGCAGCTCCTATGAATAAACTCCCCTACAGCAAACATGTTTTCTGCTGACATGCAGGAAAAAATGAGAAAAAGTCTTATTTGGCACCGTATCATACTGCAAATTCCACCACGACTTCCTGACTGGGATTACTTTTGTTTGTGCAAACACTCCTGAACCCACTGAACTTTACCTCAGTTGTTCATTTCAAACATAGATAGCAGCCTTTTGTTTAGTTTCTTTGTAAGCGGCGGATACTTATTCTAATTACTTAGTAACTAAAGAACACAGGCTCCTGACCTTTACCTACTGAGGACAGATAGTGCTCTACTTTCATTTGAGGACTTTGAACGTACACAACTCTAATTTATAGAGGAGCTTCAGCAGCTTTAGGACCAACAGCTTTACTCTTGCTTTTTTAGTGCAGAGGAAAGAAGGATTTTCAGATCTATTTTTTTAACAATTGTTCTCATTGCATTGGAGAAGGAAGGAAGAGGGATGCGGCAATCGGTTGTGTTGGTGTTATTCATTCTGAGCATGGCTTTAGAGGACCGAGCGGCTGCAAAAAAAGTAAAGGACTCTGCAGAAACCCCCAAGCTTGTTAAGCCAGACAAAGTTAAAGATACCAACGCTGCTGTGAAAAGCAGCTCTTCACCAAAGTTTTTAGGTAACCTGCTGGTGATACCCATGGATGGGAGTCATTGGGTGGGTATAAAAGCGCTTGCACAAGAATTGGGTCGACGCGGCCACAGGGTCACTGTTGTGATTCCTGAGCACAACCTACGGATGGGTCCAGGGAAATACTACGATACCATCTTCTATCCGGTTCCTTATGATAAGGAACATGTTATTAATTTGCTGTCTTCACACAAGGATGTCTTAGAAAAATCAGTACAGCCGTTCATGGAGAAAATAAAGGCAAGATTCACCCAGATTGGAAAAACCAGCAATTTTCTTCATACCACTGCAGAGAGTCTGCTGTTCAACACCAGCCTCATTCATCATCTAGCAGAGCAGGTGGGTGAAAACAGAACATGGGAACCTATAGGTACGTTTTATTCACATTTGTTGCATGAATTGTTTTTTACTCAAATATTTTCAATAATTATTTCTACCGGTTTGCTGTATTTTCATAATTCATTTTAAACAATAGATTAAGCCTAAAATACTCTTTGCCAATTTAAAACAGATTGGAACTTTCCTAAAAAAAACAGATTTCATAGTGGCTTGGATTTATCAAAGCCTATTGACCTATATATTGACCATATTGATAAGATCTATAAAAAAGTAGTAGAAGGAAGGAAGCAAATTATATATCATGTAGTTTTTTTCCTTTTCTACAAATCAAATCTCAAGTATTGTACATTATGCTGTTGATCAATTTTAGTGTGTATTCCTTTTTTGTTTGGACAATGCTTTTTACTACAAACTTAAACAAACATTCATTTAATCAAGAAATGATGTCATGGCTGGTCAAACAGAAATAAATGGTAGAGCTGCAGTCATCCCCCTCATTTTGTCTCATAGAAGTTTGATGCGGTCCTCACAGATCCAATGGTCCCAACAGGTTCATTCATTGCTCGGAAACTTGGTGAGTTTCCTCTCTTTTAGATTACATTTGCATGTTTGCTTTCCTGTGCAGTGGACCACATATTTTTTAATTTTTTTAAGTGCCATAATAAGTACCATGCTTTCAATGAAACCAGATTTAGAGAAAAATTAAACCACAGAGATAGAAGTCTAATACACAGAAACCTTCAACATCTTTCAAGAATTTCATTATAACTCTCTGGGCCGGTTTTATCAAGATCTAATTTTGCGTGCAGTAATTTGCGCTCGCAAACTGGAATTTTGCGCGAGGGGCTGAACCATGGTTTGCGGGTGATTTAACAAGAGCGATTGCGTAACTGGTGGAAGGTGCAAAACTGTTGGAGACGCCCTATTTAAATGATGGTTTTGCGCGTTTTGTGGTTTGCGGCAAAGTAGTTTGTAGTCTGTACAAACTAGTGCATTAAGAAATTTAAATCTTACAGTGACCCCCAACAAAAAAATAAATAAGTAAATATATATATATATATATATATATATATATATATATATATATATATATATATATATATATATATATATATATATATATATATATATATATATATATATATATATATATATATATATATATATTTTATAAATTGGCAACCTTTATTCCCTAAGGTGGTATGTGCTGCAGTAAAAAAAACAAAAAAAAAAACAGGTGTTATGTATTGCCTGTGACTGTGGATGAGATCCCCGCAGCATTTGGCACGTTGCTCCACAGGCGCAGGGGGAGAACCCCGACCCCGTCGGACAGCACTTCTGAAAAAACTAGATTGGGAGATCCCAGCTCTCGCTGCAACCGTACGCTGGAATGACCCAGATGCAAAAAAGTGCAATGTTGCAAGGAGTTTTGTGATATCTGGTATTGCGTGGGTCCTCCTTGTGGCTGGCTCCAAATCCATTCGGAGTTCCCCCAACAGCTCCAAAATGGCAATGCTGGATAAACGATATGTTTTGATGATCGTTTCCTCGTTCATTGCAAAAATATTCACACGGAGTGAAAAAATGCGTTCTCTGCATCTCCTTGCTTTATTTCCATGTCTCCTTCTTGCGACAATAACCGCTGCCATGTGTGCGCAATTACGCATACAGACCATTTGCACCTTCTTTTGAAACGTGTTAAATATAGAGTCAGATACCGTTAGCAAAATTGCGCTCAAGTTTGATAAATCACTTTGCGAGTGCTAAATTAATATATTTACATGTTCTCCTCCCACAAGACGCACTTTACCGTGTAAACGTCCCATATTGCATATTCATTGCAGAAAAAGTACTAAATGGATAAGAGGCGCTATTTAGCACGTTTTAAAGACCAAATCCTTTTAGCACGCTGTTGATAGATCAGTTTGTACATTTTTTAGCGTGCGCAGTGAAATAGCTCATGTTTTAATACACGCAAACCTTTGATAGATCTGGCACTCTGTTTGTCTCATAGTTGACATCATTCCCCACTAGCTGTATTCTGCAGAATCCTACGGAAGAGGATTAGGGCCACTGAAAAAAAAGTTAACAGATTTTTAAATTTTATTTCAGTTTAATATGGGAAGAAAATCAGAATTCTCACTTTTTTCTGACTTTAATCTCAGAATTCTGAATTTTTTCTCAGAATTCTGACAGCTAACAAACATGTTAGCATCAAGCCATAGCCATGTCTGTTTTAGAGACTAGCTCTCTTGTTTTAATGACCTTCTGCTCCTCCATTAATGAGGGGACCCCTTGGGCACGTAAAAAGTTGCCTAATTCCATCATTTTCCGCCAATTTGTCACTGGCCCTCTCAAACAACTCACATTTTGTCAGTGAAGCTGAGTGCCCCACATCTCTTCCTTCATGGTGCCAACCTACATTAAGATCCAAAATTCTGAGATTAAAGTCAGAATTCTGAGATTAAAGTCAGAATTCTTAGAAAAAAAAGTCACAATTCTGATAAAAAAAGTCAGAATTCTGAGAAAAAAAAATCAGAATTCTGAGAAAAAAAAAATCAGAATTCTGAGGAAAAAAAAATCAGAATTCTGAGAAAAAAGTCAGAATTCTTTGATTATTGTCAGAATTCTGAGAAAAAAGTCAGAATTCTGAGATTAAAGTCAGAATTCTGAGACTAAAGTCAGAATTCTGACATTAAAGTCAGAATTCTGAAAAAAAGTCAGAATTCTGAGATTAAAGTCAGAATTCTGAAAAAAGTCAGAATTCTGAGAAAAAAAAAAATCAGAATTCTGAGAAAAAAGTCAGAATTCTGTGATTATTGTCAGAATTCTGAAAAAAAGGTCAGAATTCTGAGATTAAAGTCAGAATTCTGAGACTAAAGTCAGAATTCTGAGATTAAAGTCAGAATTCTGAAAAAAAGTAAGAATTCTGAGAAAAAAGTCAGAATTCTGAGAAAAAAGTAAGAATTCTGAGAAAAAAGTCAGAATTCTGTGATTAAAGTCAGAATTATGAGAAAAAAGTCAGAATTCTGTGATTATTGTCAGAATTCTGAAAAAAAAGTCAGAATTCTGAGATTAAAGTCAGAATTCTGAAAAAAAGTCAGAATTCTGAGAAAAAAGTCAGAATTCTGAGAAAAAAAAATCAGAATTCTGAGAACAAAGTCAGAATTCTGAGAAAAAAGTCAGAATTCTGTGATTATTGTCAGAATTCTGAAAAAAAAGTCAGAATTCTGAGATTAAAGTCAGAATTCTGGAAAAAAAGTCAGAATTCTGAGATTAAAGTCAGAATTCTGAAAAAAAGTAAGAATTCTGAGAAAAAAGTCAGAATTCTGAGAAAAAAGTAAGAATTCTGAGAAAAAAGTCAGAATTCTGTGATTATTGTCAGAATTCTGAGAAAAAAGTCAGAATTCTGAGATTAAAGTCAGAATTCTGAGAAAAAAGTCAGAATTCTGTGATTAAAGTCAGAATTCTGTGATTAAAGTCAGAATTATGAGAAAAAAGTCAGAATTCTGTGATTATTGTCAGAATTCTGAAAAAAAAAGTCAGAATTCTGAGATTAAAGTCAGAATTCTGAGACTAAAGTCAGAATTCTGAGATTAAAGTCAGAATTCTGAAAAAAAGTCAGAATTCTGAGAAAAAAGTCAGAATTCTGAGAAAAAAAAATCAGAATTCTGAGAACAAAGTCAGAATTCTGAGAAAAAAGTCAGAATTCTGTGATTAAAGTCAGAATTCTGAAAAAAAAAGTCAGAATTCTGAGATTAAAGTCAGAATTATGAGAAAAAAGTCAGAATTCTGTGATTATTGTCAGAATTCTGAAAAAAAAGTCAGAATTCTGAGATTAAAGTCAGAATTCTGAGACTAAAGTCAGAATTCTGAGATTAAAGTCAGAATTCTGAAAAAAAGTCAGAATTCTGAGAAAAAAGTCAGAATTCTGAGAAAAAAAAATCAGAATTCTGAGAAAAAAGTCAGAATTCTGTGATTATTGTCAGAATTCTGAAAAAAAAAGTCAGAATTCTGAGATTAAAGTCAGAATTCTGGAAAAAAAGTCAGAATTCTGAGAATAAAGTCAAAATTCTGAAAAAAATTTAGAATTCTGAGAAAAAAGTCAGAATTCTGAGACTAAAGTCAGAATTCTGAGATTAAAGTCAGAATTCTGAGAAAAAAGTCAGATTTCTGACTTTTTTTCCCATGTTAAACTGAAATAAAATTTAAAAATCAGTTAACTATTTTTTTTTTCCAGTGGCCCTAATCCTCTTCCGTAGAGTCCAGTTCAGTGTTGTCTGATTCAGTTTCCATGCAGATCCAACCAAAGCGCTCCTTTGCTCTAAAGTATCATGCTTGTACACCTCATTTTTGTTTTTGACTTTAAGATCACTTTATGCTAATATGAAAGAGTTAGGGGATGCTTACTTAAAAATAATTTAAAAAAAGTACTATTTTCTTATGAGAACCAAGCAGCTAAGAAGAATGTGCTAAATCTCTTGCAGGTGTCCCTGTTATTAACTTACTGAGGGGGATCCCCTGTTTTATGGACCTGAAAGCTGCAGGCTGCCCTGCCCCACCATCCTATGTGCCTCGATTTTTCACTGGACTCACTGACAAGATGAACTTCAAGGAGAGAACCATTAACACTTTGGTGAGTAAATCTACTCATAGATAAGAAAAATTGTCTGATCTATTTAAGCCTTGCATTAAAACATTTAGTTTTCCTAACTGAAAAATTACCTCCAAGTTTAAGTTATCTATACATATCTCTGCTGTTTTTTTGTTTTTTTACTATAAAAATATGATTTGTTTCTTCCTCATAATATCCTAAATTCTAAAATCGATTGAATTGTTTCCGTAAAGTGCATTGAAGAGACATTTGTTTTGGATTGGCACTATATAAACAAACTAAAATTAATTGAATAAAATTTGTGCGTCACATTATATGTTTCTTTTTTTAAAAGAACTTAAGTTCCTCTATTTGTGGATCACATTATCTTCTTTCTATTTTATTTTATCTTTTTTACTCTGGTGTTGGATGGTGAGCAGCTGAAATACTTTTTGCCAGTACCTTTTAATTTTTTGTTTAAATTTATATAAAAGTATACCTGCATTAAAGAGAATTGTAAAAACATGATCACAGAAAGATGAGGAAGCCCTGCAACGTTGTTTTTTGGGTACAGACTGGGATGCACCATGTCAGGCATATCAGTGCAGTGTATGACTGACTACATAAACTTGTGTGAAGATTACACCATTTCCATAAAAGAGTAATATGCTAAACCTAATAATAAACCCTGGATCTACAGTAATCTGAAGGAACTGCTAAGCTAGAAAAAATAGCCCTCAGGAAGGAAAACAGGAGATTATTGAGAAGTATACAGGAGCTTCTAAACTTCACGATATTTCAGCACAGTTTCACCACAAGCGATGGTACTCTCAACATTCCTTTTTAATCTCTACACTTCCGACTTCCAGTAAAAGACACATTCCTGTCATTTTAAGAAATACTCGCATGGCTCTGCAGTCATTGGGTGCATGATAGATGGACAAGAACCTGAGTACAGAGAGCTGGTGAACCCTCTGTGGTATTGTGTGGAACCAGTCATCTGGTCCTGAATATTAAAAATAAACTAGGGAAATGATTGTAGATTTAAGAACAAACAGGAACAATACAGCCATTAACAACACGTGAGAAGAAGTGGAGGTGGTTAAGGAGTGTAAATACTGTGGTGTTTACCTGGATAAAAGACTGAACGAGAGATCCAACTGTGAAGCTGTCTACAAGAAAGGACAGAGCAGATTGTACCTCTTCAGGAAGCTTAGGTTCTTCAGTGTTTGAAGCAAGACTATATTCCATGAGTCTGTTGTGGAGAACATGATCTATTCTCCCATCATCTGCTAGGGTAAAAGCATTAGAGCAAACTCAGCAAGCAAATCAAGAAGGCTGATGTATTCTATGAACTCCTCTAAGACCTTGAAGAATGATTTCACGAAGAATTGTTGATAAAAATAAAAACATTTAGCAAAAATTTGAGCATACTCATCATCAGACTGTGGAACAATAACAGTGTGTCTTGAGCTAAGGCTTGTGCAGATCGGGGGCAAAACACTACAAAAGATCCTTCCTACTTACAGCCATCAAGATATACAACAACATGTAAAAAATAAAAAAAAAAACATTTGAGTTAAAACAACATTTCATTTCTACCCATCTTCTCCTGCTTATTCTGTCAGGGTCTCGGTGGGGCTGGTGCCTACCTCAGGTGGTCTATAGGCAAGAGGCAGAGTACAACCTGGACAGGTCACCTGTCTGTCACAGACATTTAGTCTTATTTTCCTTTTGGAATAACAATTTTTTTTTTAAAGTAAATTGATAAATCGGCCCCTTTGAATAATGTTATAATCATCTGCAATGCTTCAATCCAGAGCTCTCTTCCTGGAGCCTTTATAGTCTAAAAGGGGGAAACGGCTCATCAGACCTGTAAGAAATAGGGCACTGGATCTTATAAAAGATGTTCCACTGTCTGCAAAAAACTTCATTAAATAGTTTTCAGTCAATTATGTGAGGAACAACCCACAGCTAATTTTATAAGTAGTTTTTTCCAGGGTTTTTATATAAGAAACTTTTTTGTTTGTTTTCTGACACACAGGTGGCTTTACTGGAACCGTTACTGTGTCGGATTCTGTACTGGCACTTCGACCAGACAGCCTACAAATTTCTGGGAGAGAAAGTGGGCGTCGCAGAGATTCTTTCAGATTCTGACATCTGGCTGCACAGGTCGGATTTTTAAAGATCATTGCTGTATTATTTTTGTATCTTTATTAATTGTTTTTTATTCTTACAATATCTATAATGTGATTAAGTGTTCTACGACATGCAAGCACATCTTATCAAAGCTGTGGGTGATAAACAGAACATTTCTATATTTTTGCTTTATTATTCTTATATTATGAAGCTCTAGCGAAAGTTCAATTGAAGAAACTCTGACTTACCTCACATCATCAGAAGCCGATCCGTCTCCGAAGCGAGCCAATCAGCTTTGAACTACTCCACCACGAAGCCCAATCAGCGTCCTGCTTCCACTTTATAAACTCCCTCAAATCTCACCACAGCCGCTATCCTGCAATCACAATGTCGGATTCCGATCCAGACGACAATTCAATTTTCCCCGCTCGGAGAAGCTCCCGTCTAGCCGCTCTCATCTCCTTCTTCCGCGTTACACTCCAAGGGTATATTGCCAGGCTCCGACCTAGACTCTGCTCAGATGTCTTAACGAGCCTCCCTCCTACCTCCTCGTGATTCATCTCCCTCGCCTTCCGCTTCAATCCGCTCCGATTCCTGGCCGCAAATGACATGCAAGTCCTCCGCTCCCCTCGCCAGGCGCAGAAGGCCTCCCGGATCTGTCCCAGCAGCAGTCACCGCTGCGCCCGCTCCTTCTCATCGTTTCGATGCAGCCTTGGACCTTCTCCAGCTTCCTGATTCATAGCAGCTCCCCCGTCTAGTCCTTCTGGCGCTTAACAGCTCTCAGCCTCCCTCCGCTCCACCGGACTCTCTCACTCAATCCTTCGACGCTGTCCGCACGCTCCAAACGTGGGAATCCCTGCACTGCCACGTCATCCCTGCCGCTGTCTGCTCAGACGGACCTCCCCCTCCCCTCATTCACATTAGGGAACGCCCGCCGGGCCAGCCTTAGGGTAAGACGTATTCAACCATGTTTTCATTCATAATTTTCTATCTATTTGAGTTTGCTCTTATGCTTCGTCTGCCTCTATCAGGCATACTTATATTAACACACATGCTGATATTTTCACTGGCCTCGTTCTAATTATTCAGGGGAATATTTTAATTTAGTCTCTTATTCTTCCCTCCCCTGAAGTCGATCAGCAGGTCGCATCAGCAGGTGACTTCGCAGTTTTTCTTAAATCATCCGATCTCCGTCTACCAGAGATCTTTCTATTGGCCAAAATTTTTGGCCGCATTCAGCATCTATCGTGATTACTCAGAGCTGCAGGAGGGCCATCCGATCAGTCTGTCCCCGCCGTGCACGCTTCATATATATCGTACCTCAGTCTTAGCAGCCCGTCATCTTACCACCCCTTATTATTACTTCTGATTATCGTTCTGTCTTCTTCTTCTTCAAAAAAAAAAAAAAAAAAAAAAAACACAAAACTGATGTTCTCCATCAGTCATTTCTATATGCCAATTGCGCTCCTTGCTAGGTCAGCTAATTTGCCATGCGCTTATTTCTCAAGGCCGCGCTTTCATTCCCAGTTGCTTGATCCGGCATTTCCGTCCCTCTCTTGGTCAGATTACTGAACGTAGGCTGCCGTTCGGATCTCTGGTCTGACTGCTTCTATTGGAACAAATTTCTTTTCTATGTCGACATTATCTATCTCCTGCCATGCTTCAAAAATTTTACGGATGCTGCATCCGTAGGTTTTGGGGGGTTCTTCAGGACAGGTGGTTCATGGCCTCTTTTATTCACACCCATTATGCTTGTGTGAGGTCTAACCCTAGCTAGCTTGCATCGTGGGGCTTTGGGAAGGAATCGCGTCCGCCCACTGCGATAACTTCGTAGTTGAAGCCACTAATAAGTCACTCCTCCTCCCAGTCTCTCATGCCTTCATCAGAAACATCACTGGCAGCAGTCACTAACGTTTCATCATCTCAGTGCGTTATGTTCAGGCATCAGCACTTTTATTCGCCCAAGCATTACCCTACGTCCACTCATGGTTCTTCACCACCTCAGGATACTCTTAGAATCACGTGGCCTTCCCTCTAGTAGGTAATCTGGGCATTCGTTCTGGACCGAGCAGCTGCATTGCAGCTACTCGCGGGGTTCTGAGGCTTCCCTCAGCTCTGGGCCGATGGCTCACAAGCCTATACCTCATTCATCCGCCCAGAACTCTCATCAATTCTCTCAGCTCAGTGCTCTCTCTGCTCTAGGTAACTCTATTACAAGTACTGGTGGTGGTTCAACTCATTTTCATAATTTTCTGACCTAATCACGACTATCCTCTAACTCATTTTCTACTCCCACTCCTTATCAGTTTTCTTCATTATTCCCTGCTTCATGCAGTCTTCCATGCTGTCTCCTTGCTATTCATGCTATCTTCATTCTGGCTCGCATTCATGCAATCTCACCTTTATGACAGGCATTATATGCATTCTCCTGTGTGTCACGTCACGTCTGGTTTGTGTCTCGTCATGCATCCTTGACACCATTTAGCATGCATTCCCTAATGCATCAATTCTTCATATATGTAACCATCCGCAAGAATCATCCGCAAGATTCATTATCAGACTCATCCGCAAGATTCATTATCAGACTCATCCGCAAGATTCATTATCAGACTCATCCGCAAGATTCATTATCAGACTCATCCGCAAGATTCATTCCCCATGCATCACATGCTCCCTATCTGTGTCTCGTCGTGTCCCGTCATGCATCCCTTACGCCATTTTGCTTGCATTTTCAATGCATCAATATGCACCATGTCTGCGTCTCGTCATGTCTGTATCCCGTCATGTTATATGTTCTATATGGACTCATCCGCAAGATTCATTATCAGACTCATCCGCAAGATTCATTATCAGACTCATCCGCAAGATTCATTCCCCATGCATCACATGCTCCCTATCTGTGTCTCGTCGTGTCTCGTCATGCATCCCTACGCCATTTTGCTTGCATTTCCAATGCATCAATATGCACCATGTCTGCGTCTCGTCATGTCTGTATCCCGTCATGTTATATGTTCTATATGGACTCATCTGCAAGATTCATTATCAGACTCATCCGCAAGATTCATTATCAGACTCATCCGCAAGATTCATTCCCCATGCATCACATGCTCCCTATCTGTGTCTCGTCGTGTCTCGTCATGCATCCCTACGCCATTTTGCTTGCATTTCCAATGCATAAATATGCACCATGTCTGCGTCTCGTCATGTCTGTATCCCGTCATGTTATATGTTCTATATGGACTCATCCGCAAGATTCATTATCAGACTCATCCGCAAGATTCATTATCATCGTCATCATAATGGGATGCACCATCGTCATCATCATCATGGGATCATCATCGTCATGGGGATCATCATCGTCATCATCATCATGGGATCATCATCATCATCACCATCATGGGATCATCATCATCATCATGGGATCATCATCATCATGGGATCATCATCATCATCATCATCATCATGGGTTCATCATGGGTTCATCATCATCATGGGTTCATCATGGGTTCATCATCATCATGGGTTCATCATCATCATCATCATCATCATGGGTTCATCATGGGTTCATCATCATCATCTTCATCATCATCTTCATCATGGGTTCATCATGGGTTCATCATGGGTTCATCATCATCATCATCATCATCATGGGTTCATCATGGGTTCATCATCATCATCATCATCATGGGTTCATCATGGGTTCATCATCATCATCATCATCATGGGTTCATCATGGGTTCATCATCATCATCATCATCATCATGGGTTCATCATCATCATCATCATCATGGGTTCATCATCATCATCATCATCATCATGGGTTCATCATGGGTTCATCATGGGTTCATCATGGGTTCATCATCATCATCATCATCATCATCATGGGTTCATCATGGGTTCATTATCATCATCATCATCATCATGGGTTCATCATGGGTTCATCATCATCATCATCATCATCATGGGTTCATCATGGGTTCATCATCATCATCATCATCATCATGGGTTCATCATCATCATGGGTTCATCATGGGTTCATCATCATCATCATCATCATCATGGGTTCATCATCATCATCATCATCTTCATCATGGGTTCATCATGAGTTCATCATCATCATCATCATGGGTTCATCATGGGTTCATCATCATCATCATGGGTTCATCATCATCATCATGGGTTCATCATCATCATCATCATCATGGGTTCATCATGGGTTCATCATCATCATCATCATCATGGGTTCATCATGGGTTCATCATCATCATCATCATCATGGGTTCATCATGGGTTCATCATCATCATCATCATCATCATGGGTTCATCATCATCATCATCATCATGGGATCATCATCATCATGGGTTCATCATGGGTTCATCATGGGTTCATCATCATCATCATCATCATCATCATGGGTTCATCATGGGTTCATCATTATCATCATCATCATCATGGGTTCATCATGGGATCATCATCATCATGGGTTCATCATGGGTTCATCATGGGTTCATCATCATCATCATCATCATGGGTTCATCATGGGTTCATCATCATCATCATCATCATCATGGGTTCATCATCATCATCATCATCATGGGTTCATCATCATCATGGGTTCATCATCATCATCATCATCATCATCATCATGGGTTCATCATCATCATCATCATCATCATCATCATCATCATCATGGGTTCATCATCATCATCATCATCATCATCATGGGTTCATCATCATCATCATCATGGGTTCATCATGGGTTCATCATGGGATCATCATCATCATGGGTTCATCATGGGTTCATCATGGGTTCATCATCATCATCATCATCATCATGGGTTCATCATGGGTTCATCATCATCATCATCATCATCATCATCATCATGGGTTCATCATCATCATCATGGGTTCATCATGGGTTCATCATCATCATCATCATCATCATGGGTTCATCATGGGTTCATCATGGGTTCATCATCATCATCATCATCATCATCATCATGGGTTCATCATGGGTTCATCATGGGTTCATCATCATGGGTTCATCATGGGTTCATCATCATCATGGGTTCATCATGGGTTCATCATGGGTTCATCATCATCATCATCATCATCATCATGGGTTCATCATGGGTTCATCATCATCATCATCATGGGTTCATCATGGGTTCATCATGGGTTCATCATGGGTTCATCATGGGTTCATCATCATCATGGGCTCATCATCATGGGTTCATCATCATCATCATGGGTTCATCATCATCATCATCATCATGGGTTCATCATCATCATCATCATCATGGGTAAATCATCATCGGTAAGTTCTCGGCGTCAACCGTGGTCGCCATCCTCATCAACAACCTGGCTCGGTAAGTTGTTTGCAAACCTTCTCAGCATTTCATTACGCATTCTTTATTCTGTCCCTAGCGTATGCCCTACGAGCATACGGACTCTCCCGCCTCGACCTCGACTTTTTGGGGGAACATCCCTATTCACATTCATCTACTCATGCATGTTAAAGCATAATTCAGCATGAATGTTCCTGCCGAGGTCTGAGCGCCAAAGACTATACTTTCTTATCAATAAATTCTTCTAATTATCTTTTCTCTCTGTGTGAGTTTTTCAGATTGAAATGAAGCTCTAGCGAAAGTTCAATTGAAGAAACTCTGACTTACCTCACATCATCAGAAGCCGATCCGTCTCCGAAGCGAGCCAATCAGCTTTGAACTACTCCACCACGAAGCCCAATCAGCGTCCTGCTTCCACTTTATAAACTCCCTCAAATCTCACCACAGCCGCTATCCTGCAATCGCATGTCGGATTTCGATCCAGACGACAATTCACCCACCTCCATCCCCTTCTCCGCCATCGCAGCTGAATCGTCCTCCATGACACGACTTCACCTCAACCTCATCAGAGAGTATTAATCCCAGTTGTCACCATCCCTCGTCTCATCGCATTGGTCCGGCAGAAGACCACCATGTTGAGCCCGGTTCTGCCAGAGGTTTCTTCCCAAAAGGGAGTTTTTCCTCTCCACTGTCGCTTCATGCTTGCTCATCATGGACACTTCACGGTACCTGCATCACCGAGCAGGACCTCTATATCCCGAGTCTGAGTGAAGCCCCGGCGTCAGCTCCCTCAGTCTTCTAGTCCCACAATTCTGCCCAGCAGATCACCTTGTCAACCAGCTCGGATTAAACCACCACCAGTTTCAGGCCCGGGGGGAACATCCCTATTCACATTCATCTACTCATGCATGTTACAGCATAATTCAGCATGAATGTTCCTGCCGAGGTCTGAGCGCCAAAGACTATACTTTCTTATCAATAAATTCTTCTAATTATCTTTTCTCTCTGTGTGAGTTTTTCAGATTGAAATAACAGTTAAAGCATCTAACTAGACAAGATGGTTCCATTTAGCTTTCTTTAAAATTCCCTGCTGACCCTCAGATTACCACATACCTGACTTTAGGTTTGTGTAAATAATAAGGTGATCCATCCCAATTGTCATGCATACCTTCAAAATGAAGAAATGTGTATTAAGTATTCATGCACAATATGCAAGATAAATCTTTTGCGATTATCTTTTTGCAGGATTGACTTCACGCTGGACTCTCCCCGCCCTCTCATGCCAAATACTATTCTAGTTGGTGGAATAAATTGCAAATTGAGGAATCCTCTTCCTGAAGTGAGATATTTTTTTAATTATATATTTCGAATGCAAAACTCACATCACTGAATGAAACTAAATGAGTGGAGGAAACTATGTGAAAATGTGATCAAGCTGTGTCTGCATGATTTCAGGATTTGGTGACGTGGATCTCAGGTGAGCATGGGTTTGTAGTGTTTACTCTGGGCTCCATGCTTTCAGAACTGCCAGAATACATCACGTCTACCTTCCTAGAAGCCTTCAGGCAGATTCCACAGAAGGTAGAGGGTCTCTAATAGTGGAAAAGCATTCCTGCTTCTCAAACCTTTTTCAATGTTTTGTTACATTTTAATTGTTTTATGCTCGGTTAACTCAAAGCAGTGCATAGCTCTGAATATGAACAAAGGAAACATTATCTTTATCTCACTTTGCTTCTTATACTCAGCATCAAACACTGACCTTTTGCATTAAACCAATCAAGTTCATCTCTGTGTGATTTAATAATTAGCCATTCTCGGTCAGATAACAAAGCCAAGCTTTCCTGCTTACATGTAAAATGCAGAGTAAAAAAAATAACACCTGACAGCCAGAACAAAAGACTCTTAAACATGGTAGGAAAGGCAGGATCCTGGTGATTAGCTGCAAACTCTAAAGCTGGTCAGACTACATGGGTTCTGCTTTGTTGGTCTTTTCACTTTTAGCATATTATAGATGTAGAATTTTATATCTTTTTAATTTGCATTTAACACCAATTGAACAAAGGTATCCGGATAGTTTTATCAGTAGCTCTATTTTCTTTTTAGTTTCCATTATTCTATTAGTTTAAATGTTGCATCTCTTTTCCTTGTATCTCTATGGACCTTTACAGCACTTTGTTCCCTCAGTTTGTAAGGTGATAAAAAAAAAAAAAAACTTTAATGATTGATATGCTGGAAGAGAATCTATTTGAAGTTGCAAAAGACCTTAGACTGGGGCAAAGGCTCACCTTCCACCAGCATGACCCTGAACCTATAAACACACTGAACAGGGAGGGGTTAAATCTGACCAAATGACTCAGCTTAATCTGAGACTCTTTGATAGGATTAAAATATATTCTCTATATTCTCTCCCAATCAATCGATTCATTTTTACATCCAAAGACTAACAGCTTTTACTCCTATCATTGGTAGCCTTGCTACACGTGGCTTCAGGAGGGCTGAATGACTAAACCTGTTCAAATTACCCATTTTCCTTTCAATCAGAATTATGCACCACTTTACATAACGTTTTAGTGGATGTGAATACTTTTTTTAAAATGGCTCATGCAACTTTAAGATTTTCCACCCCTCTGACAGGTGATATGGAGATACACTGGTAAAGTTCCTGACAAGATCCCAGAAAACGTGAAGATGATGAAATGGGTACCTCAGAACGACCTGTTAGGTAGGTAAAATGCTTCAAAGTATCAAGAAAGATGACTGAAGACAGTTTGGAGCACTAAAATATGTTTAACTTTTATCAGCTCATCCTGGGGTTCGAGCTTTCATCACTCACGCTGGCTCACACGGCGCGTTTGAGGGTTTATGTCACGCTGTTCCCATGTTGATGGTGCCGGTGAATGCAGAGCAGCCCGACAACGCACAGAGGATAGCCAGCAGGGGAGCAGGAGTGGTGCTGGATATAACCTCCATCACCACTGAGAGCCTGCTGCAGGGGCTGAATGAGGTCATCAATAACCCCAGGTAGGAGGTTAAACACCCGGAAGGTCTTAATTTCAGCCGCTGGATTCAGAATGTGAACTTGATGTCCTTCAGTTCAACCTTTTTTTTATTTTTTATTTTTATCCGTGCGTTCAGGTACAAAGAGAACATCAGGCAGCTTTCAGCCCTTCATAACGATCGCCCCATGGACCCTCTGGATCTTTCAGTTTACTGGACAGAATATGTGATGCAACATAAAGGAGCGAAACACCTCAAAGCTGCTGTTCATGACCTTAACTGGTTCCAGTACTACTGCCTGGACATTGTAGCACTGCTAGCCACTGTGCTGCTGGTTACTGTAACACTGATATTTAAATGTCTGAAACTCTGCTTCCGGAAACTGGGCAGGAAGAAGAAGCAAGAGTAAAAGGATCCGTCAACCCTCCTTTTTTTTCCTCCATGTTAAAACAATAAAGAATTAAAAACCAAACATCCATGAGGTGATCAAAATACATTTAATCAAACCAACAAAATACAGAATATCATAAGATCAAATTACACATGATGCCGAACAATCAGTGATCTCCTTTCTTTGGAGGAAACATGGTGTACTCTATTGCCAGGGCAACAGTAAAGGCAGCAAAGCCCCACTTAAAACCTCTGAGCAGAACATCCGATAGGGTCACCGCACGGGCGAAGCCGCCTGCATACCTCCACGCCTCGTTGCTGCAGGCAGATAGAAAGCAAAGAGACAGACATTTATAAACACAGTGCTGCTGACCCAAACAAAGTAGTATCAAAAGCATAACATTCTAAGTTTGATATAAACTTTGTCCACAAACAATGGGACATCTTGTAAAAAAAAAATATATATAAGCTGCAACGAAATGATTTCATAATTGTGGGCTACCTAAAAATTTATATTTTTACAGAAAGCATGTTCTCATTCAGTCTCCTCCTCTGATCATGATTGGTCGATATTTGGCCCCTTTGCCTTGCAAAAGTTCTCCAAATTAATCACTGTGAGAACATCTCTTCTCCAAAGCCTCTTTTTAGGTCTTAGATATTTTCAGGGACTGCATCCTTCAAAGAGCGCTGCCCACGCAGACGTGGTTCCTCCTGAATCTGGACAAACCCAAAATATAATCTGTAAGATGTAGTTCTGGACTTTTGTAAGGACAGTTGAGAAAAAAAAAATCTTCCCAACAGACATCAGAGGGTTTTGCACCAAAAGCGACCTCATTTTGTTACATCTGATTAGAGTTGTCACGATACTAAACTTTTCAACTCGATACCGATACTAAGGAAAATATTGGATACTCGATACCATTTTCGATACCACAAGGATAAAAACAAAGACTCCAAAATTCTACAGAAATATTTTCATTAATAAATAAAATACAATAAGTAAACACAATAAAGGTTGTATGCTGTGCACAATATTAAGCAAGCTTGATAAAAAACTTATAAAATTAAAATTAATTGTTCCTTCCTTGGCTATGCTTTGCACACATAATGACACTAGCCAAACCAGTTAAGAAACAAAAGTATTTCTCAGCAGCTGCACCTCTTACAAAAAAAAAGTCTGAAACTAAAAAGTGCACAGAATTATTCAATCACACAGTGATCAGAAAGTGCATTTTCCTCTATTCTGCACTTTAGATGAATGACTGCTTAGGTGCCACTGGTGGTGGCACTGTATCGATACTTTTAAAAACGAGTATTGTATCCGGATACAACGTTTAAGTATCGATACTTTTTTGAGTTTCGATACTTTTTACAACCCTACATCTGATCAATGCAAAATGTCTGATAAAGAACAGAGTGGATCCTTATTGGACAGTCCTGCAGGTCCTACAGTGCTGCTGAAGGCTTCCTGGCAACTTTGGAGACTTTGAGATCTTTGTGGTCATTTACTTTCTCTAGTTGATTGCCTTTACTGTGTCATGGTTGACTTAAAACACTGAAGGTTTCTCTTTAAGCAAAAGCTCTCCAAACTATTGCAAAAGGGTGTAGCTGAAATATTCATCTAAATTTGTACTCAAAACCTAAAGAACAACAAGAAAATAATAAATCAAATGTAAATTAGCAAATGTCAAAACAGCTCAACTTAATTTCTGTTCAGTCAATCAAACCTGAAAGTATTTTTTCAAGATGTACATATTTGTAAGATCAGGCTATTGCAGGTTTTTATGTTGCACGTTGTCTTTAAATAGTTAAATTTTGACTAATTTAAATATCTAATTGCATCTGTGGTATAGCTGTCATATGTGTGAATATACTGACCGTGCCCAGGGGTCTTTGAGCCCCCTGGCTGCCAGTCGCTGCTGTGTGAACTCCAGCGGGGTTCCTTGCACCTTCCACTGCCCCCAGTCTGGCATGGACAGCTTGCTAGGGCCGTGATCACCTCCCATACTAAAAAAAAACAAAAACATTTAATATTTCTCAATCCTCATCATGTCGAACAGATTTTAGTTGTAAATCTCTTTTAAAAGTCAAACATGAATTTGAAACCAAATAAATGCAGTCACAATTTAAAACTGTAAAATCGAATTCCATGTTTTAAACTTTAAAAATAAAAACTTCAAGCATCTACAGTTGGAACTTGGATCTCATCAGCAGCGATACACAAAAAGCATAACAGATTTTAGGTTCCAGGCTGTGCAGCTGTGATCTTTCATCACACTTTACATTTTAAAAATTTACAAACCCTGGCTTTACAGGGGCAATACCATTACCATACTGAAACTATAATAGCACAGTTCAACTGTGTGACCAAATAGGGGTCTAAATTTGTTCTTCCCACTCTGTGAGTTTATCTTAAAAAAATAAATAAATCAGTCCACAAGATGAAAGATGCCACACATGGTCATTACAAACTCTACCGGTGACAACTTCCTTCCAAGACTGTATCTATGAAAAAAAAAGTTTTTTGGCTTCTGGCTTTTTTCATGTTTTGGGTAAGTCATAATTATAGGTCATTAAAACATGCATTTCAACATATTTTGCAATATTATTTGAAAAAAAAAAGTGATTTATAGCACAGGCAATAGATACAGAAGGAAACGACGTCAAACCATGATGATAGACAGGAAACAGTTGCCAACATCAAAGTTTAAATAAAAACAGTGAACGGTAGGAAGCGTGATATTAGGACAATTAGAATAGAGAAAATCATAACCCACAGTTCAACCAATCCCTTCTTCCTTTTAATCATCCCATGCTGTCTTCAATTTTAGCAAGGCAGTCATTAAAATGGACACCAAACACAAGGACAGAAGAGTCCCAGCAAATGGTCAAATATGTTCCAATGAAACGATGCATGAAAGCTAAAACTGAATCACAACAAGTTTGTCTTATTTTTATTTATTTTATTTTTTTAAGCTCTTATAGAAACTACTACTCCATTCCTATTTTGAACCTGATTTTTCCGTCAGTTTTAATCTAAATGCATTTTAACCTGTTTTTGTTCTTATGTACAGTACTTGAGTTTTTAAAATGCCTTAAAGATACAATTAATTGAGTGACTGGTTGAAAGTTAAACCGTTAAATGAGGTTAAACTGTCCAAAAATAATTGCTAAAAAAAATGAAGGAATATATTTTGTTTGGAGTAGAATCTACAAAAAGAAGAATACATCATTAAGAACACAAGCCATTGGTTAATGATAAGATTTGGTTGGATTTTAGAAAACAAAAAAGCTCTACAGGAAACCTGTTAGGGTTCAGATAAAAACACAGACAGCAAGCAGCAACAGTAATAATTGTTGTAAAATGAAAGAACGAAATAATGATATAGGATCCATAAACAAGTCAACCAGCGTAGCTATTAAAGGAATATTTCCATAATATCTCAAAGACATAGCGAATTTTAAAGAGGACTAGAAAAACAAAAAAAGTAAGACATTTTATAGTAAATGTGTTACTTTTGATATCATGAAAACTCGACATGTTACATTACTAAATGTGGTAGTAGTCGGTGTTTTCGCAGCTAGCAAGCTAAGCTACATTAGTTTAAACCAGATAAAGAAAACATTCGCTCTGAGACGAGCTTCTGCTCAAGGATTCAATTATGATACAACATATCGCTACAAAACCTGACATAACAATAACAGTCTGGACACAAATGCTAGGTTTTACAAAGACAAATCAGTGTACCTGGACGAATTGTTGTGACCTCTGCTGCTGAAGTGGGGACTTGCGACAATCCGCAGCACTTGACGGCAAACTTACGGCACCGCGTTATGGACAAATTAAATAAAGAAAAACATCTTCCAAAAGCGCGAGAGTATTTGAATATATTCGTTAATTTATTGGTGTGTTGTCTTTTTTCTACAGTGAAGTTACTATCAGCCTCTGTAACATGAAACATTCGTCACCTACGGTAGTTTGAGATATTTCTTCTTTTTATAAAATGAGAAATAATCTCCTTGTAGTTTGTGCTGAATTGCACAAATAGGACGTTTGTATTAGTACTACAATACACTCATTAAAAGTCACTACTTTTTAAGGTCTACATTTGTGTGACCACTTTTGTTGTGATATTTTGCTCAAAACCATTTCAAGGTTTTATAGGTTTACGGTAAGCTATGTTATTGTCCATCCTGTCATTATGGGGTAAAACACTCCAGGTTTGCTCCACAGATATTTTGATCACCTCTCAGATATATTTTACTGAGAGGAAAGTGCCATTCTATCTTTCCCCGAAGCAGGGTAAACTGTGGCTAATTGAAAAGTAAGCATTTACCCTTATATGGCACGTAAAATTATTGAACATGCACCCATTTTTCCTCAGTAAATATATTTCTAGAGGTGCCATTCCACACATAGAAAAGAAATCAAACAAAAGATATATCCATAAATTATGTGTATTAAAGTGAAATGACACAGGGAAAAAAATATTGATCACATTTCTGATATTGATTTAATACTTTCTACAAAAGCCTTTGATGGCAATGACAGCTTCAATACCCCTCCTGTATTCAGAAATAAGTTGCATGCATTGCTCAGGTGGGATTTTGGCTCACAGTCAGTCTTCCAATCTTGAAGGTTTCGTGGGCCTCTTCTATTAACTCTGAAATTAAGTTCTTTCCATAGACTTTCTGTTGGGTCAAATCAACTGATTGGCTGGGCCATTCTAGCATCTTTATTTTCTTTCTCTGAACCAAATTGACAATTTCCTTGAATCTGTGTTTGCGGTCATTGTCTTGCTGAAATGTCCACCCACGTTTCATCTTCATCATGCTGGTAGATGGCAGCATACTTTTATCAAGAATTTTTCGGTACATTTTTCTATGCTTCCTTCAATTATTTGAAGTTTCCCAGGACCATATGCTGTAAAACAGCCCCACACCAACATGGTCCCACCTCCAAACTTCACTGTACAATGATTTACAAGTGCCCATTACTTTGACTTAATCAAAAGTTGCAAAGTACTATAGTGGGGTAGCACTGTTGCCTTGCAGCAAGAAGGTTCTGTGTTCGATTCCTGGCCCACACCATGGAGTTTGCATGTTCTCTCCATGCATGAATGGGTTCTCTCTGAGTACTCCGGCTTCCTCCCGCAGCCCAAAAACATGACTGTTAGGTTGATTGGCTTCTCTAAATTGTCCTTGGGTGTGAATGCGTGCGTGTGCATGATTGTGTGTCTTTGTGTGTCTGTGTCTGCAACCCTGACAAGGACTACCATGGATATGACTTAGAAATTAAAAACATACGTATACAGCAAATCTTCTCTGTCTCTGTTTTCTCTTTCTATACTTACTGAGACCTTAAAAATATAGAAATTGAGATTAAAACAAACAGACTGTCTATACTGTAAAACACTTTTAATCTGTGGTTTCCAGTTTTTAAGGCACTATTTTTGTTTTAGCAAAAAAGTACGGTGTTACTATTGAAATTAAAAACAGGTTAATATTTTATAGATTAAGTACATTATAAATCTTTGATTTATATCTCTCTAACTCCCTACTAATGATATACAAATTTGTACAGTTGTTTTTTTAATATACAATAAATCACATTCTATAGGTCGTATAGCTTTGCTATCTGCCCATTTGTTGTCATGCATGTTAAGGAATTTATTAAAGTTTGCTTTGTGGCTTGAGCAGTTCCTTCAGAGCGTCCAGATTTTCACCGTCTGGAGCTTCAGGCCATGAGCTGTGGTCTGCACAAAAACACACACAAATATCCAGCTTACTATAAAATACAGCATGTTGTTGAAAGCAACCTAAGAACGTTAAAGGGTAAAGTAAGGCTGTGGTAATAAATGGCAACATACCAGGTATCTCCCACAGGGAATGGTACAGACTCTGTCCTGCATCCACTTTCAGTGTGGCTCCAGAGATGTAGGAGGCTCCAGGAGACAGCAGGAAACAAACAGCGGAAGAAATCTGAGAGATGGAAAAATGGGTCCTTATGTACAGAAGCATATTGCATTCACCTGAAAAAAAAAGACTCGGTCTGTTTTTCTGAATGAACCAGATGTTGTTGTTTTTTACCAAAATCAATAAATAAAATCCAGTTAATTTGAATAATAATATTTTTTATAGAAATAAACAAACACAATGTAGATATAAAAATAATTGAACTTTATTGGTTTATTGGTTGGAGAAATTTGCCTCTGCATTTTCACCCTCCCAGTTCAGTTCAGTTCAGTTCAGTTCAGTTCAGTTCCTTTTATTTGTCCCAGTATGGGCAATTTCTGTGCAGTAGTAGTACACCTTTCACACACATGTTCACATTTCACTAATCACAGATAAAAAAAAAATGTGCACTTACATCGCACACAAGAAACACATAAAATATTTAAAAAGGTGGCTAAAAGAGAGAGAAAAATAAAAAGTAAATAAATATGTGCAGTGCAGGGGATGAATGAGAGCATAGGCCTATATGCATGCAACATATGGCTATCTGCTTTTCCTGGTAGAGATTAGCAGCTGAACAGCAAAGGGAATAAAGGAGTGTTTGTATCTGTTGGTCAGAACTGGTGGGTATTTAAAACGGGAACCAGAGGGTAGAAACTGGAATTCTTTATGTAGGGGATGGGTATAATTATCCAAAATGGACTCAGCCTTCCTGATTACCTGATCTTCATACAGTGGGGGAGCAGTGGGCTGCCACTGGGCTGCCATTGTTCAGTTTGTGGAAGTGGGGCTCAAACTCAGAACCTCAGGATTCCAATCCCTATGCCCTAACCACTAGGCCGACACTTAGAAAAAAAAACTAATTTTTTTTTTTTCTGAGGCAACAAGATAATGTAAAATAAGCACATAAATAAAAATGTTCTGTTTGTCTAAATGAATGTGCCATGAGTAGCACCCAGCGCACAGGTGTGTTCTCAAAGTCGAAAAAACTAATAGTGATCGCATCTAGTACATAACTACGAGAGAAGAGAATTTCCCAAAGCGTCAATCCTAAAAGAGAAGGAAAAATTAATTAAACTTAACAAATGGGAAACTTTGAAGCTGATCTAAAGGAAATGCTTATATTTCTTAGTACAGTAACAGGACGTTCATGATGAAATCCCAGCAGCACAAGAAAAACTGAATGTTTTTAATTTTTTTTGGTAAAAATGATCTTGCCAATTCAGAAAAACAGACCAATTTTTCATTTTTGCTTGGTGAAAAGAATAAACTTCCTTATTAAAAAATCTTTAAAGATCCTCTCATAATTTCATATCTTTGCAGACAATTTTTTTTTTTGCAGTATATTTTTTAACTAAAAACACAAGTCATGACAGATGTTCTAAACTGAAAAACCTGAATGATAAATTTTTTCCTCTCCAGAGTGGTTATATAGGTTAATTTATGCATGCCAACCATATTTTTGATAGATATCATCTGCAGACTACACGGTGTGTGTGTTTGTGTGTGTGTGTTGGGGTTGCACACACCTCCTCTGGCACTCCTAGTCTCTTAGCAGGGCTAAATGGAATAGACATCTTAAAGAGATGAGGTCCAAACTCCTTATAGTTCTCCATTGCAGTTTTGGAGAAGATTGTCCCCTTAAAAAAACAAACAAAAAAAAAACAATAAAAAATAAAAAGCACAGCTTCAAAAACTCAACACTGATCAGCTCATAACTTTACATACGGGAGCAACAGCGTTGACTCTGACTCCTGATGAAGCCCATTCAATGGCCAGGGTCTTGGTTAGGTTATCCACTGCTGCCCTCGCTGCACCTGTGTGGCTGGAAGTAACAGGAAACACCAGGATGTAATGTGAAGTTTATGATTGTTTATCAGTTGGTAATGGAACGCATCTTTACCCCATTCCAGGGAATCCTTTCCACATGTCCGCGATGATGTTGACGATCACACCTCCATGCTGCTTCATCCAGGCTGTGTAGACTGAATAATGGGACAGGTGCTAAGCTATGCAGAAAACTCAGTGCCTTATGCAGTCATTCATACAGCTGGAACTTTTCCACATTTTTTCCCGTCTTTTCCCTTTATTTTATTGGGGCTTCACGTGGCACGCTGTAGTGTTTATTGGACAAGGTGACAGAAAATTATTAATGAGCAAATTTTGTAATCGTAAAAACCTGAAAAGTGAAGGAACAAATTTCAATTAGATTGCTTTTACTAGAATATCCATAAGTAACAGTTAGTGCAAAGTATCTCTGGAGGAGCTGTAAAGATCCAGACTGAGATGAAAAACGTAAACACTAGACATTTATAAATTTCTCATCTTGGTGTGACAGAGAAACATGAGAAGACTGGGATTAATTTAGTTTAACCAACATTTTAACATTTCTGGTCAAGCTGTAAAATTCTACAGGTGGCAGTAACCTAACACTGCATGTCACCGTAAAAAAAACACAACTGTAAAACACGGTGGTGACTCCATCATGCTGAAATGATTTCTATTTTTCCCCAGCAGGGGACAGAGAAGCTATTTATGGACTTGGACACAGACTTGGACAGAGAAGCTGCCAGCAGGATAGGAATACTCCACTTGGGGAGCAGTGGGCTGCCACTGTGCAGCGCCTGGGAAGCAGTGTGGGGTTAAGGGCGTTAACCCCAGAGTGGCAGTCTGTGGGAGTGGGGCTTGAACTCAAAACCTCTGGGACCTGAATGAAATGCCCTAACCACTAGGCCACTACTCCCACAAAAAATGTTGCACAAAGATGGTTTTAGAGCAAATACGTTAGGGCACTACCTAATGGCAGTGCTCCAGGGCAGAGGTCTTCAACAGGGGGTCCATGGAAGTACTGCATGGGGGTCACGAAAGTTTTGGTTGATTATACTCTTTTTTTTTTTTTTTTTTTTATATTCCCCCCTGCAATTTTTTCCACTAATTAAAATGTCTTTAAATCCACATTAACATTAATTCAACACACTGTAGTAAGCAGATAAATGGAGGCAGATGTCTTTCGGTCATCAATGCTCACATTCAGCGGCACACAGGAGCTCTTTCAAGCTGGGCACCGTTTCATTCACAACACCTGTCCCATCAACCAGGAATCAGAATGAGAAATACTTTAATAATCCCAGGGAGAAATTACTTTCGTTACATTACTCCATCTGTAATAGAGTGGCTATAGAACCAGTTTGATATAACACAATTTCATACAATATATATAATTAGGGGGTCCCTGCTCCAATCTCACCATCAGTCTGGGGGTCCTTGGCCTGGAAAACGTTGAAGACCCCTGCTATAGGGGATCTCAATATAAATTATGCTTTTTAGAAATCTTAACCATTTATAGCCATAGCATTAGAAATTTAAACTGTTTAATTATTTATTGTTAGTGTCTGTCTGACTCACCCTCCTTGCAGCAGTAAAAGGTACCAGTCAGGTTGGTGTCTATCACAGCTTTCCAGCCTTTGGAGGTCATGTTCTCCACTGGGCTGCTGAACTGACCCCCTCCATTGTTCACCAGATAGTCTATCCTGCCATACTGCTTCAGCACCGATGACACAAGAGCCTTCACCTGCCACAGAGAGCATAAAGATATCTCAGTCCAACCAAAGCGCGCCCTCATGGACTGAGCAGATTCTTCCTGAACATGTTCTCTCACTTCATCCTCGCTGCGGATGTTGCAGGGCACTGGGGTGACACTTGCAGGGCTGTTGGTGGGGATCCTCTGTCTCATCTCCTGGGCTGCTGCCTCCAGCCTGTCTGCCTTCCTGCTGGAGATCACCACACTGCAGCCTGCAGACAGAGAAGCAGCATTAGGTCAGAATAACAGGGCTGGCAACTCTCACCCTTTGGGAGTGAGACTCACCCATCTCGGTGTCTTCACACACTCTCACTTCATATTACCAATTTCTCACATTAAAAAGGATCACATCCAGTGGTTTGTTTTCTCTTTAACTGTTGCTTTTTTTAGTCCCAGTTTTAGTTCATGTTTTGCTCACAAGTTAAATAATTATTGCTCTGCCTAGTTTAATAATCTCCCATTGGCATTTAGGAGTAATTAAACCAACACAAATGTTTCAATTCTTAAAGCTTTCAGGTTTGCCTCTCAAACCCATAGGAGCTCCACAAAAAGAAAAAGAACCATTGCATTTTATTTTTCAAAAGATCGGCAACCAAAAAGAAAAGACCAACCACATACATAGAGGATGTGCAGAACAACTTTGTTATCCTGGATTCATAGAGTAGAAACCACAAGGATGTTCCTCTTTTATTACTACTTGTCTTATTCATGTCCATTGAATATGTTTAAAAACTTTCCATCACCCCTTCCAAACAATCTCCTACCAGAGTGTTTGAATTCACAGCCAAAACTCTTCCTGTCTCCTTATTTTCACGGACTTTTCGAAGGATCCAGTCTAGGTAGACCGCGTCCTTGGAGGATGCAGCCCATATTTTCAAACAGAGCCAACAAGTCCTTCCACTACTGCAGACTGTTAAGCACTGCGCATGCTCAGTTTGGTTGTTAACGAATGTCAATATTGTCAATGATCACCTAAACATGCAGGCTATCTGTGCTGGAGTTCATAGCCCGACATGAGGGAATCTGTTTAAGGTTTTAGTAGTAAGAAAGTCCACTTTATCCGAACAGAACCAGTCTCACCCAGTTCCAGCAGCTCTGAAGAGATGGCTTTACCGATCCCGGTGCCTCCGCCGGTCACTATCGCTACTCTGTGGTTCAGCAAGCCCGGTCGGAACACACTGGAGGCCGCCATGCTGATTCCACCAGGAGTCAGTCAGATGGAGCAGGGACCGACAGCGCCCTCTTCAGGACATATCACGCACACACACACCATTTAAAGGCTCTTCTCAAAATGAAGTTCATTATTTTCCACAATCTAATGATAAAACTTGAACATTCATATATTTTAGATTAATTGCACACTAACTGAAATATTTCAGGTCTTTTATTGTGTTAATATGGATGATTTTGGCATACAGCTGATGAAAACCCAAAATTCCTTTTGGGAACTTTTAATTCCCAAAATATATGAATGTTCAAGTTTTATCATTACATTATGGAAAATAATGAAATTTATCACAATATGCTAATATTTTGAGAAGGACCTGTATTTCGTTTTGCAACCAGTAACTGAACTGTGTGAATAAAATCAGAGCAATTTTCTCATTTGGGACAAACAGAAAATATTGGTTTAATTTTGAAATATTCTAAATACATAAAAGATTTTAACTAAGAGTTAACTCTGACTTTTAATTGCGGGTTTTGTTTAGAAATGGACAGCAAGCCTGTCCCTAATACTGATTAAAGCTGTGGTATTGCGAAGATATTCATGCAGAGACAGATCTTTTATTTTAAATTAATCAGTGTTAACTCTGGTGGCAGGTTAACCGACCTCTGCTTTCAAGCATTGGATATAATAGCACAATGTTATTACAAATGTGTTATAAAAGTAATTAACCAATGTTTTATAGGCAATAGTGACTTCCTGAGAATAGCTGTTTATTTACTCCAACATCATCACCTTTGTAGTCACTGCACAACCTTTGCATTTCACCCATTCTTTAAGGACCAGTGGGCAGCTGAAAGCTGCTTCCTTTTTCACACCAGAATCACTCAACCCTGCAGCTGATCTTTCATTTATTGGCAAATACATTGCAGAAACATGAGAAGCTGAAATCATTTTGCTACTCCTCCAGGGATTTATGGAACCATCTAAGACAGGCATCCCCAAACTCGGTCCTCGAGGGCCGCCGTCCTGCAGGTTTTAGATGTTTCTCTACAGGACAGCGGCCCTCGAGGACCGAGTTTGGGGATGCCTGATCTAAGAGATTCAAGCAGGGCTTCTCAAACCTGTCTTCTTCACCACATGTGGTTTAACAACAGGAGGGAATTGAAAAGATTGTATTGTCCCTTTCCAGAAAAGTGCTTTTGTCAGAGTGTGTTTTCAGCTATTAGAGCTGCGTGGGACTGGAACTCTTCCTCAGACAGTCTGAACATCTGTGATTTTTGAATCAAATTGAAAAACAAAGATATGGTTCATAATCACATCTGTCATTACAGCAAGAACCTTCCTAATCCAATCCTGGGACCATCTGTTTCTTTTGCCATCAATATGAACCATTTACATGTAGTTTCCTTATTTGTTTATATTGATTGTATAGTTTTTACATTGCCTGAAAAACTGTAGTTTAGCAATTTTAACCTTAATCAGAAAACTTTTGTAGGTCTCAAACAGTGCTTAATCTAGGCACATGGCAAAATAGCCTGTTAGACAGTTCTGGTATATAAACATGTTAATTGCATGGTCACTAACAAATCCCACTTTATCAAGCTCAATTTCTATTGTTCTGGATTAATTCTTTAGTTACGTATCTCCTATGCATTAATAGCTTTAGTACCAATATTAAACCTCAATTAAAACCTGATTCTTTTCTAAGAAAACTTTTAGCACAATTTCTCTGTTGGTTCCACGTCATTTGAAAGCTTGCACCCATCACCTTTAGTATAACATATCCTCTCCAGAAAAATGATTTTGTCCACTGTCCAATCGCTAAAACCATCCTCTCATACTGAAACATAATTCCCTTTACTAGGTGTCCAATGGGTTTCTTTCGCCATCAAATCAAAGCTTCTCCGGTGAAATTTTAAATTAACAAATTCTACTGAATTTCATATCCTTACCCCCGAATCAAATCAAACACTAAAATCTATGGATAGTTAAACTGATGTGGTGTGAATTACTGTTCTACTTTAAAACCTTTATGTTTAGATAGATTGATGATCAAGCTCAAGGTTACCTCCCCAAACACCAGACGTCATTCAGACGTTTTTTTAAGGATAAATCTGGTCCCTCATAGTCTTAATAAGGTCCAGAAATAGTTGTTGAAAATTGGGCTGTTTGGTCAGTCTGGTTTTGTCCCACCGTTGTTGAAAATATCTGAAATTTACAGCTTTTCGCCTTTCAACAAAATCTAGACCTTGTTTGGACGTAAACCATCTCGTCCTTCCAAACTAACTCTGCTCGGTGGGTGGTGGCAGCTCTTCTTTCTAAGTGAGGCAGCGCTTGGAATGAAGCCCACTTTGCCAGCTTGAACACAAATATACAAAGACACATGACTCTCCAATCCAGACTTTTTATTTATTGATGTCCAGTTGGGCTGAAATAGAAAACAAAAGTCCCAAATCCACCAGCTGTGCACTGGTTTACAGGTCCTTGAGTTCCTTCAGTCTCCTGATTGCTGACTTGACTGTGACAGCAGACGTTGTGCTGCAAGAGACAAAGACAGATATCAAAAACATGGAATGCATTCAGATTACTCCTACTAGTTCATTTACTTATTCTTAAAAAAACACCAACTATATTTAAATGAAAAATATTTCAAAATCGATTAAATGTGTTCAGATTAGAAAAAAAAAAAACATGAATTGCAAGCTGTTGAAGATTCTCAGACATCCAGCTCAGTTACTCCAAAAAGTTAAAAACAAACCCTTGACATTTTTTTTTCCAAATATGAAGACGTTTCATCATGAAACGTCTTCCCTGGATGGGAAAAAAAATTTCAATTCCTACAGCTGTATTGTTTTGGTAGTTTTGTTAACAGATGTCTAAATAAGACCATTCCATACAAACCAAGGTTAGACTGGTTAGCTTATAAATACGTATTGGTCTATTTTTGCAACAGTTGATTTAAAATAGGGTTTAACATTAGACTTAGAAAATAACTTTACAACAGGCTATGCTTGATTTAGGTGATATATTGGTATAAACTGAAGTATTTGTTCCAGCTGTTAAGGGCAAATCACAGCAATATTTAGCCTCCAGGAATCGCTTGTTCTGTAGAAATGCCATCATTGAATCAGTGGCTCATTGTCTTTACTGTGTTAATACAGAACTGCGCTTGTTTCAGGAAACTGAAGTCCTCAGTTGTATACAGTGATGGATAACAAATCTGCTTTACTGCCTTTTACAAACTAGTTACTTTAGTAGTTATTGCAAGGTAACCCATTACTTAACACATTAGTCCCAACACTGGTCATAACATTTAATTTCTCTTGAGACTTCATGATTTTTTCAAGTTAAAATTTACCATTAAAAACAAAACTAAGCTGCATGATGTTTAACATGTTATCTCGACCAAATTCTGCTGATCAATTAATTATTCAGATTCAGGAATGTCAAACTAAAGCCCTCAAGCTAATATGCTGCATCTTATAGATACATCTTAAAACTATAGACTGATTTATTTGATCACTTGCTGCAGTGCACTAAAGCACATGCACTATGAACCATAAAGGTACAACAAAATGCAAACACAGAACTCAAAAGGACAACAGTTGTGTATAAATCCAAAGTTAAAATTTTTTGCTGCTGATCAAGGAACCAAAACTGCTGAGGGACATTCTCCTGCTGATGACGTAACCTGACAACGCCACAATAAGAAACTGAGTTGGGTTCGTTTCATAAGATTCAAATCTCTTTTGGGGTCTCAACTCTTTACCTATATTTGCCATCGTGTATAATTTCCTTTGATGACCTGAACATGCCAGAAGTAAAAATATAAAATCATTCTCAATCTTGAAGCCAAGTACTGTGCTCTAGGACAGACTGAGCTCTGCCATTTAACATGGTGACACAAAAAGTGTAATTACTTTCTTTTATAACATCTAGGGGATTGGGAAGACGAATGGAACTTCTTTTTGAAAATGACTTTTGAGATTTTAGACAAAAGAGTTACTCTACTTATCCAAAATGGACAATTGTTGACACGAAGTTAAGTGGTGTAGCTTAATTTGGGCAACTAACAGAGCTAAAAGAGCCCAGCCTGTTTTAGCTCTTAGAAAGAATTCTAATGTCAACAAGTACCCATGACTCAATAAAAAACACAGCAAAATCCTCTCCCATCTTAACTGTCAACAGGCTGCAGCTAGGCCACGAATTCCTCGTTTTCCAGCCACTTTTGTTGAAATTTGCGTTGTCCAATTCTCTAGATTTTTTTACGCCTACAGCTTCTTTTCCAAACATACAGCATTACGATCAACCGGAAGCAGTTGCGTGCAAGTACGCGGAACCAGTTATAGCTGATATATCTGGAGAAATTGTATTTAAAAATGTTTTTATTTTTAATAAAGCACTTTAAATGCCATGATATTCATATTTAATACATTTAAATGCCAATTAAGTCCTTACTCTAAAAAATTATAATTTAATAATTTTTAATGACCAGCGGAAACCCCGGCTACAGATGCTCATGACTCAAAATATGGACACTGCATCTTGTTTTGTTTTTTTATAATCATCGTCCAGACCAACCACTAAGTTCTACGCCATCAACGAAACATTCAGCCAATTATAGTGCAATGCCACTGTCATGCGTAGGGTCCATGCAGACCTGGTACCTACACCAGAAGACGCAAAGGAACAAATTTCTGAGACATGAATGGCACAGATAATTGATAAAAAAAAGGATTTAATGACGTTTATTTCTCAGAACACAAAACAAAAAAGATAAACCATTACATTTTAATTTAGTATGCTTTTTTTAATGCGGAGAAAAATGAATTTCGGACTTTAACCTGGATGCATTTTGTGCATGATCAAATGAGCTGATGGTATAGATCGTGCTACTGCTATGATTAGGCAGTAACAATGCCTGACTTAAGTCCTCAAGGCACTCGCTCACATAGGTTTTAAAAGTTTCTCCCTCAATGAAGAGAAACCATTAAAATCTCTAAGCCAGATCTAAACCTTTTAGAGATATAACAGAAATTGACTAAATGCTTTAGGGAGATAAACTAAGGCCAAGAAACACACAAACCACATTTTAATACCCATCTGAAAGAAAGGTCTGTATATTCAAAGGTTTCTTTATATTACTCTAAAAGATATACAAGCTGAGGGACATAAAAAAAAAGTACAACATACTTGTACGTCCAAGCGCCACCAGCCACAGTCTTTCTGCAGGACCCACAGTGCCAGATACCAACTGCCCTCCTCTTCATCTTGGTCTGAAAATAAAGAGATTAAAAAATGCTTTTAACTTCTCCCAGGGCTATACACTCACTTTGTCTCTTTTTCCATATTGGACCAATTATGGAGGAATTGCCAGTTCTAGTACAGACATGACTATCTCAAACACTTACCTTGCCACAGAAAGAGCAAGTGTATTTAGCATGCTGAGAGATTTCGATCTTCTTCACCATCTTCCTCAGCGACGCACCATAACGCGTGCCATATTTACCAACAATCCCCACCTTCTTGGTGCGCTTGGCCTGGGGACAATGAAACAGTGTGACCATTAAAGAACATATCAATCTTCAATGTCATCAGCAATGATTATACAACTTAATACACTCAAAAGCTTAATGTTGCAATCATGGCCGTTATTCTGAGAAAATTCAATGTACTTTGTATTTAATACTGATATCAGCAAGGTAAAGAAACAAAATCGTCTGCAAACCGAATGGAACCTGTAGAAGTTACATAGAATTACGACAGCCTCAATCCCCTCCCAACTACTCAACCATACCCACTTCAAGCACTAATTTTAGACACGTTAACACAATTGTGTACAGAAACTATAAAATTTTATCGTAAACGAATGTTAGACTTCAATAGGTTCTTTTATTATTTCCTAGCGTATGAAACTGAGCAAACGCTAAACCTAATGTAAGCTAGTCTGACCGGCTTCATTAGCAAAGCTAATGCGGCAGCCATTTTTGAGCTGACGGTTCTGTTAAATATAATTTTTTATCTTGATACAACAAACATAAGAACAAAATAACACTCTAGTCGGGCAAACATTGATCACACAAACCATTCATTGGGGGAAAAATATAACTTAAGGCTCAGGAATCGTAAGATTGATTCGGATTTTGCAAGGAGCAAGCTAGGCTCACCATCGTTTCAGTGGAGACGGAGGTCCAAAGAGGCAGAACGTAGTGCGCATGCACCGTTTACTCATTCTCTACTGAGGCATTATGGGACTTTGAGTTCTTCACAAACGATACATATAATTGTTTTTTTTAATATATATATACACGAGAAATTGAATTATTTAATAGTTACGTATGTATCTACTAGTGTACGGATTTTATAAAATTTTAAAAAGTAAATTTTCTCACAATTATTTATTTAATTAGCCGTAACTAAGGACGCGTTGTTAGATGTGCGCATGCGCATTAACCTTGAAGACGCCAGCTTTTCACCGTGCAGCTGAGTTATGTTGTTTGTACGCTGATGCTGTCAGGATGCAGCCTTTGTTGTTTGTTGATACAGATTTAATTATATATATTCCTAATTGTTAGGCTGTGTAGTTAGAGACCATGAAGCTAACACGGAAACTTGTGCTTGCTAAAGCTAAGGCCTCCGACTTGGAAAGCGTGAAGAAACTAAATTGCTGGTAAGAGCTAAAATCGATCACATCTCCCAATTAAGATGGATAATTTATCTGGTTGTTGGTTTACATGATAATAGACTTGTTGGTTAAGAACAGCTGTGTTCATGTTTGCTGACGCTGCTGTTCGTATTGTTTTGCAGGGGATGCAACTTGAATGACGTGAGTATTCAAAGCTGTGTGGTCTCTGTAAAATATTATTTTATTCACTTTTTAAAAACAAGTATATACAGAATTATTCATATTTTTTGTGTTTCAGATTTCAATCTTCTCTCAGATGCCAAGCATTGAAGTGTTGACTCTCAGGTTGGTAAAGTTAAAAGATATTTTCTTATTTTCCTCTCTGTTCCCCAGAGCTTTGGAGTCAGAGATATTATTGTAATATCATCCTAAATAAGCTTATATTTCCCTCTGCTGACTTTACACGAGGCTTAACGGAACTGATTGCTCTTATTTTAAAATACAGCTTTCCTTTGTCTGGTGCTAATTTAAATTCCACTTGGTAGTTTTTGCCTTTGCTGTTATGGTTTATAGCCCTGCCAATAAATAACATCCAAGCAGACTTATAAAGAGCCCAACCAAGCCAGTTGTATAGATAGGAAAAAAATGCAAATTTTTTCAAGTAAAACTTGTATAAACACCTGCATTTTGGCATTAGATTGCACTAAAATAATGTTTTATTCCAGTACTTGTCAAATGGTGCAATTTAAAATGATTATCTTATAATTCTAGTTTAAAACTCTGTAAGCTTTTAAAATCATTTAACCTTTTTGTTTTTGCTGTGTAGAATATTTCAGTTAGACAATCATCTTGCAGGCAGAAAGGTTTTATTGTTGAAGCTTGAAGATGTATAATATTCTGTAACCTCCCTAAACTTCCCTGGAAGGCTAATAGAAACAGAACGATAAAGAAAGTTTGATTGAAAGCTGAATCACTTTTTTTTTTAGTTTGTTTTATATTCTTTCTTGACCATACCTCTTGATGCTTTCAGCTTTAACATTTTCTGCATTTAGTAAAACAAAATCAAAATTTTCAGCCAGATCACTTTATATCTGATGGACAACGTGGTTCAAGATTGAGTGGGTTCATCTTAAACCTTTTCTTTAGTGATGCAATGCCAGGTAGATAAACTCAAGCTCTGCATGAACCCCTGAACAAGATAAACTGATAGAGATCAAACTTGTGTTTGATGTCATGCTGGTTTGTTAAAGTCATTTCTGTACAGTAGATTGTTCAAATGAAAATTAATTTGATTCTTAGATTTATAAAATTTTTTATAATGATTTTAAACATTAGAAACTGCTGTAAACTCATCAAGTGGAGGGAAAATATGAGAAAAACACCCTAATTGTCCATGTAAGCTAAGGCACAATGAGCTGAGGGTGTGCTCATGCGTTGTGGTCATTTTATGGACTGTCAGAGTACCATCCCTCTCTCCAAGCCAAGCAGACTATGCTGGTATTGTGAGCTGGAAGTATGCAGAGATATCAAGGGGAACTGTTAAAAACGGAAATGTACATATTTGTGGCCTTCAAAGTTACAAGTCAACCACTGTCATCCTTGCAATTTTTCACCCACAGCAGTTTTCTTGGTTGTGGGTCATCTGATGAAGGCTGAACCCTTCAAAACTAACGCTGTGTCTGTGTTGAAGTCTCTCATAAGTTCTTTCTGTAATTGTATTTATAAAAGCTAGCCAAGCAGCTCTATAAAATGCCTCTCATGCTGTTGATGCAAAAAAACATCAACAGCAACCTGTGGTTTTTAAAAAGCTCATTTTGTGAGATCCAGCTCCAAAGATAAGTACTTGATTAAAATAAAAAAAACATCTTGTCCCATCACATCCGTGGAAATGTTTAGTATGATTCCCAGACTAGTTTTCTCCATTTGTCTACAGTGTGAACAACATCTCATCTCTATCTCCCTTGGCCGGCTGCCTGTATCTGAGTGAACTCTACCTGAGGAGGAACGCCATTCCTACATTATCAGAGCTCTGCCATCTTCGCCCACTGCCTCGCCTCAGAGTCCTCTGGTTAGCTGAGAATCCCTGCTGTGGAACTGATGCCACACGTTATCGGCTCACTGTGTTGCGCTGCCTGCCTCGGCTCCAGAAGTTCGATAATCAAGGTGACGTTGGTTTGTTTTTGGGCGAAGGCCCTCTCTCATCTCCCTGTTGTTTTTGGATAGATGTGTACAGCTGCTGTATCTCCACCAGCTTTCCACATCTAGTTTTTGTTTTTTTTATACATGTCACAGAATTGTTGAAACTCAGACTGGTTGTAGAACAACTATTATGAGCAATTTTCAAGTTTTTGCTTTATATTTTTTGATTTTATGTTGGTCTGGGCTTTAACTAGGCCGTTGTAGGTCTGGTTGTAAGGTCATTATCCTGCTGGAAGTTAAGTAATTCACTTAGTTTTAGATTACTTGTCCCGTTTGTAGCTCCATACATCTTCATACCCACTCAGACAATCCATTAAAGGAAAGCCTCCCCGCAGCATGACGCCACCCTCTCCATGTTTCAAGCTATAATGCTTTTATGATGTAGCTTTTTCTAAAGACTGTTCTCCAATGCACCTCTGGGGCCTTCATAGAACTGGTTTTATGCTAAGATGTAATTACACACATGTGGGCACAACAAATGACTTCTTTTATTAGTTTCACAGATTTACAATACCAATACAGTTACATTGTCCCCTCCCAGATTTCTCACATTTTATTTCCATCTTTAAAGTGATAAAACAATTGCAGCGTCTGCGTGGGTTTATTGCTCACGCCTGGTGCTTTGTTTGTTCAGTTGTAACCGAAGATGAGCTAGCCCTGGCTCTTGTGCAAGGTGATGAGGTCAGCACACCTACCGGCAGCTTCCAGAACCCGCTTTCCAGCAATGGCCTTCCAGATGCAGACACAGAGAACGACCCCCTTAACTACAATATGGAGGAGACCAAGTAGGCTTTGAACTTTTCTCCAATGACAGTTTAACTTGATCAGACTGGGATGTTTCTGAAATATTTTTTTCTTTCCCTGTTAGCAAAATCAGAGAGGAGTTGGGAATGAAGCCCCTCTCAAGAGATAAGTTCTCCTCTCTTTCTTCTCCATCCACTTTGGAGAAACCCACGATGAGAAAGGTAGCTCCTGCATGCAGCATCCTCGTGAGACTTAAAACCGAAAGATTTATGCCAGTTTATGTTTTCCTTTCAGACCCATGTCCTCGATGCGGTTCTGCTTCTGTTGAGGGACCTGGATGAAGAGGAGCTCCAGGTTGTGCACACAGCCACACAGAACAGGCTGCAGACCTTCACACTGGATTCAGGAGACAATCAGAGATTGTCAGCTCAGAAAAATGCAGACATCCAACACTGAATAGATCTCCAGCATGCACCAAGAACGATTTTCCTTTTCTAACCTTTCCATATCTGACTCTATCTCAGGACTCTTAAAAAAAAATCCACATATTGTTTCCTGGTTCTTGCTTATATATATATGTATAGTTTCTAATTTAATTTCACTGCCACTTCTTATTTTTTATCTTCATTCTCACAGTTTACCACCCCTTTTAAGTTACTTTACTATTTCTGTCGTTTATCTGCATGCCAACACGCCTTGCAAGAACAAAAGAATGGATGTTTTATTCATTGTGTAAAGCTATTTTGAAATTAAAGACAAAAATCCAGCAATAATTTAACTCATTGTTCCTTTTACTGACTCAGATGAAATCTCCCAAAATGTGCACATCAGAATATAATGTGAATATCACATTATATGCCTTTCACCAGGAGTGGGTTAAAGATCATTACCCTTTCAGTCATCATCCTCATTCTCCAAGAAATCCATTAACGTTCCTGTTTCCACGGCAACAATCAGGTACTCTACTCCATCTGCCCCCTGATGTGAAGTAAAAAAGGCAGATGTTACAAAAAGGGACAAACATGGAGGCTTGAACAGAGTTTTTCCAAAGAGGTGAAACCCTAAAGCGAAGGACCTTTCGTGTCCGGATCAGTTTGTGGTCTCTGAACTCTGTCAGCTGAGTCCTCAACGTGAGATCAGAGTTCACCAGGAACGCCTCTCGACAGCGCTGGTAGAAGTCTTGGAAGGACAGGCCTGCATACAGAACAGAAAACGTCGTCCTCTTCACAATGATGTGGCAAGTTTAACCCAGCGAGTAAATTACTATTAAGTAATTCAGTTTTGGAAAGTGTGCGTACCTGAGTACGAGGGGTTGTCTTTGTTCTCCAGCTGGAATTTAACCAACAGTTTGAAGATCCCCCTGAAAAACGAAGGGAAAACAAACTCACTCATTATCAATCACAATTATCATTTTATTTTTTAGTTCAGGGTTTAAAGATGAGGCAAAAATGAATGAACTGGCAGAAAACCAAATAATTTATTGGCAGATTTCTGCAAAAAAAATAGTTAATTTGATTTTTCATTACTGAATCTTTCTGTCTTATTAATGGCAGCGTATCCGCCCATCCCTTGTTGGAAGATATAGTATTCTTCCTCTTAGGTTTAGGTTTCCTGGGAGAGATTCAGCCATGGATTTCCAAAAATGCTGAAATGATGTTTTTTCGGTGTTTGAAATCAATGTCAAGTTTCCAGCTCCAGTCTTGGAAATCTATTGTGCTGCAGCCTACAGACCAGAGGTCTGCAACCTGTGGCTCTTTAGACACTAAATAATGGCTCAAAAAACGATAAAGGCCAAGATAAATGTTTTTCAAATAATACTGGGTGCATTTTTATCCCTTTTCAAATGAATTGCATTGAAATTGTAAAATAAATCTCCAAGCATAACGGATATATTTTTGTTCTTTTTAGATAGGGAAATGTTTTTTTTCTCCCCTATAGGTAATTTTCCACAAATTTCAGTGACCCATTAAAATGTATTTATTCCCTTTTCACAATTTTTTCCCTAATTCTAAAATTTGAATTTGTGGTTATTTTATAAAGGATAAATCTGTGTTACATATTTATTAGATAAGATCTATCTTTTTTTTAAAAGATCATGTAATGTCTTCCTGCTCTTAAAGAGTTTTATTAGCTGAGCTGAAGTCAAAAATTGCTCCTGCGATTGTAAAGTTTGCAGACCCCTGGTATAGAGTGTCAGCCTGAGCAGAATAAAGACATTACAACAAATTAATTTTTAAGGACCAAACTTGCTGTGAAAGCATAAACAAGATGCATCCAGAGGACATAGGAAGGGAAGAAAGAAATCGTAAGTTTTCCTTTGGCTCTTTTTAATCAATCTCTCTCAGCATCCTGTTCTATGCCTTAATTAGGGGTCTAGTCCCATATAAGTTGGCGATCGTCCCCCCTTAATGGCCAGTACTTCAATTTTGCAGCATTAGTTTGCTGCTTTTCTCTTCTACTACTTTCTGTTTAATTGGCAGCAGCATTTATGAATTTGCAGAGGGTTTGTGTTTGCAGGGTGTTTCCACTTTGCTGCTCTTTGTTTTCTGTAACTGCAGCCTTTTTTCTCATTTGTAGTAATTTTTCTTTGCATGATTTTTCTTTTTCTTTTCTTTGCAATTCATGTTTTTTTTTTTGGCAGACCATAAAATTTGCTGTAAAATGATTTATTTACAACCCTGGACCCTAAAGCCCTTCTTCCAGAAGGCCTATAGGATGTGGAAGGAAGCAGATTTCTATTGAGCTTAAAAGTGTTGATTTCATCCTCTCTGACAACCTTAAAGCTGCATGAAGACTCTTGATCAATGACTTGTTCCTAAATAGGTTTTCAGTCAGATTAGACGCAATTGGAAACCAGCTGCACATATTTGTTTTAAGCTCCTGAAATACGATTGTGTTCAATAAATAATAATCAGCCTGTTGCTAGGAAACCAAACAGTTTAAAGGAGCTCCACCAATGCTGACTGGAAAGGTTGTCATATGAAAAACCAGTCACCATATCAGTGGTGTAGTGTGGCTTCTGCTACTATACAGGGGGAGGGGTGGATATGATGGCGACCTTAAATTCCTGTACTTTATTTTTTATTAAAGCACAAATGCAACTGAACCTCCCATTTTTTTGCTGCTGATGAGTGAATGTCAATGTCACCGTCACCAAACCGCTGAGGAAGTATTCAAATAATTTTCCAGACTTATTTTAGGAGGTGTTTGTCAGCCTGGCGGACTTACCTGGCATTGGGCGTCAGGCTGCGCAGCACATGTGTGAGGGAGGACAGAGCCAGAGCGCCCGTCTGCTGCACCAGCAGCGAGTTTTCATAAGACGTCTCCTCGGTGTAGGGTTGGAACGTCACACACTCCCACCACAGCCAGTTAAACTGGCTCTGCTTAAACTGGTCCCACACTGGAAACATCACAGGAACCACTTAGTGAAGAAGAGCAGTGACCAAGATCAGGGGTAATAACCAGAGTCCTCCAAGCTGCCACCTAATGGAGCGTTGATGTGGTCTATAGAGGCCACCAGGTGCAGGTTGGGTAGGGATGCCAGCTGCCCCAGAGCACTCTGGGTCTTCTCCCCTCGCAGCATTGGTCCATCTATGTTATAGATCAGCAGGTACACATGGAGATCTGGGCCTGTGGTGACACCAGGGGGAAACGTCAGGCAATTTCAACTTACTGGGGGGGGTTTAACATGCACTCTTACTGTCTTTGAGGGTCTGAGCGATGAACTGGATCTGATCGGAGGGGGTTCGGAAAGTTCCCTGGTGCTCCAGAACCTCACAAGTCAGAGCATTTAATATCTGACGAGAAAGCAAACAAATTTTCTTATTTAGTGGAAACTTCAAGGAGTTCATATTTAGTGCGTTTTCCTTCCCTTTCTGAATACGGACCGATTTGAGGGTGATGGAGGGGAAAAATCCGTTGATGACGAGGTGGACCTCATCGGACAGATAAGACACTCGGAAGTCTTCTAACAGAGCCTTCTTGCTGCCCAAACCGTAAACCAGCACGCTGAATCCCAACCTGCACACAGACACCCAAAGGCGTCTCATCACTCAGCTGCACCTTTTTCACATTGCATCATAACATCATTCAGGATTTTTGATGCGCACTTTAATGCAAGGATAATAATTTTTTTTTTTTACTGAACATGAAAATAAATCTTAAAAATGTCTGCCGTGTAGCATTTAGTTTCCCTGATTCAATACAATATAAACTAATGTTTTACTTTAATAACAGCTTTCATTTATCTGCAAATAGTCCCATCTATGGCTTTCAGTAAACATTGTTTTTATTCTAGGGGTGTCCCGTTACAACTCTTTTATTTCCCATACCATGCCGATATCGCAGCTTAGAACATTGGCTGATATCAATATTGACCCGATACTATATTGGCACGAATTATACCAGCTTTTATTACTCATTTTATGCTGTAGAATATAAGAAAAGGCTTCATCAAATAATGTTAGTAAAACAGGGACAAACAAAAGGTATGAATACAATTTACCCATGAAAAAAAACCAATGAGTTACAGAAACTGTTAAACTTTGGATTATTAATCCTCTTCAGAATACCTATTTTTTTAAATATATTGAGTGAAATATTCAGAAAAAAGGAACAAAGGAAAAAACAAACAGACTTCTGTAAGGGGCAGCAAGCCTGTAAAAACTCAGACCAATACCTGTGATTCATTCAGAACGGAAAAACCAATCAGATCCCTTCATCTGTGTCGCATATACGCTCATCAGCTTTGGCCGTTGCCATCCACAACACCCCTTCAATCTAAACCACAACTTGTAAGTTTAGTATTGCTGAACTTATTATGCTACATTGAAAGCTACAATAATAATAATATAGTTTACATGGTAAATGAGACATTAAGTACTAAGGTTTAAGTGAAAAACGTATTGAAAGAAGTGCCTGAGTCGGCTCCCCTCTGCTTTGCTGTGTTCTGCTGTGAGATAAGTGTTAATGTTTGCAGAAGAGGCCGTAGCTTTGAACGGAGGGGGGAGGGAAAGGGGAGTGCAGCTTTCAAATCTTCCTAGCTCTCCAACGTTACCAATCATAGCTTTGGCAGAATCAGAGTGTTTCTATCAACATGAAAAAAATGGGAGATTATAGATGCTGGCGGATAGAATCCAATATCAGTTTTTTTGGCTAATATTGGACCAAGATCTGATATAAATATCGGATTGAGACATCCCTATTTTATTCGGTAACGTATCCATCCAGAACAAATGCATGAAGAGAAAATCAGCACTTTAACAATACATTTGGATTTATCTTCCAGGATAGGATTTCATAATAGGATTAAGTTTACTTTAGCAAACTTCCGATTCATTAGAGATTTTCTTTCAACTGAAGCTGCTAAATCATATTTTTTTCCCATGATTTTATCCCATATAACATATTGTCTAATAAGTTGGTCCAATACTCACTTTACTACAATAAAACCATTAGAAACATTATATAAACAAGCATTAAAAATACTGGATAAAAAACCATACCATTACCACCACTGTAGTATTCTGAGGAAATATCAGTTACTTACCTGGAACAATCTTATCAAATTTAAAAACATCTGTTTAATTTATAAAATCAGACATGGTTTAGCACCACCTCCACTATGTGACTTTGTACAGTTCAGATCCAGTGAGATTAGGGTAGCCAGAGGGGCAGTGAGGGAAGACTGCATCGTCCCCCGGAGAAAAACAGCCTTTGGTCAGGCTGTCTTCTCCGTAAGAGCATCTCAGCAATGGAACACAGAGCCAGAAAACATCAGAGACTCTTTGTCATTCTCTTCATTCAAAAAGAATGCAAAAAAAAAATGGCTTGTAGAGAGCCCAATTTGTGGGCACTAAGGTTTTCTGTGTGTATTTAAATAATTTTACAATAAATTTTTAATCATTTTACATGAATTTTATTTCTTAACCATAATGTTTTTTATGTAATTGGTATTGTAATTTAATCTTGTGATTTTATACTTGTGTTTATTTTTAAGGTTGCCTTTTTAATATCTGGCTGGGGGACTACGGATGAAAATTAGCACTCCTTAGCTAACTCGGGTATATTTACATTGTTTTAATGTTGATTAATGTACACTGTCCCCTTTCAAATAAACAATAAATGAAATGAAATGAAAATGAAAGCAAAAACACAAGTGGACTCTATTTAATTATTGTTTATACTTGTATAATCTTACTCATAAATGTATATAATTAATAACTGAATTTGATGGTTTTAATTTAGCAAAACATGAAAAATGTTTAAAGCGATAGTTCGGTATTTTTGACATGAATCTGTATGGCATCCCCATCACCAGCGGCATGCAATCACACTGACTTACCCCTGGCAACGTCCTGTGAGCAGAGTTATCGTCCAGTTTTGGTCAAGCCGAAAGTAGTCCGACAGGTTTTTAGAGCCAGCAAAATAAAACGTTTCTCTTCCCAAAACATTATGTGTTCAAAAGAGTGATATTTTCGCATCCCAAAAACATTGTAGTGGAAAAAGTCACACGTCGTTATCAATTGGTCCTATTTTCTCTCTGTTCGTATCAGTGCGCGCCGTCATTCAGACAGCGAGCCCAACAACAGCCATGTCTCCCTCCGCGAGGGAGACATGGCAAAAATATCGCTCTTTTGAACACATAATGTTTTGGGAAGAGAAACGTTTTATTTCGCTGGCTCTAAAAACCTGTCGGACTACTTTCGGCTTGACCAAAACTGGACGATAACTCTGCTCACAGGACGCTGCCAGGGGTAAGTCAGTGTGATTGCATGCCGCTGGTGATGCCATACAGATTCATGTCAAAAATACCGAACTATCCCTTTAAGCTGCATGTTTCTAAGCTGATGCTTAACCCTGGAGAAACTTTTGATGAACCAGAGCCGTACTTACTGTAACTGTAACATCCATTTGGTAAAGTGCTTCCTGTGTTTGTTGTGCAGCTCCTGGATCTCCTTTGAGTAACAAGATGGCTTCCCTTCTAAAAGACGGGCCAACGTCTCCTGTCAAAAACAACAGATGTTTAGCCTTATATTTTAGCCGAATTCAGACACATTTGCCAAGTTTTTATTAAGACTGACAGTTATCAACTAACCCTGTCTAGTTTAGGGGTGTGCAGCCGCTCCAGGGTCCGGTCAGACGTCAGCACTTTGGAGCTGCCGTGAGCCTCGAAATATTCCTCGATCATGGTGGGCTGGTTAGCCGGTTCTGGAGCGTTCTTGCTCTTCTTTGCTGGGGTTTTGTAGAGGGCTGCGGATAAACCTTTGCTGGGGGTTTTCTGGTTCTCCTTGTCCTCTTTATTCACCTTCTGCTTTTCCTTTAGCCCATCCTCTTCCTCCTCCTCTTCCTCAGAGTCAGAAGGTGAGAGCTCACTGTCGCTGTCCGACCGAAGACTCGGCGCTGGAAATATACAGAACCTTTCATACAGTGCTTCATCAACGATTCATATACTTTTAATTTTCCTCATTTACAGCCAGAATAGTCAGTGTGTTTTATTGGGATTTAATGCGATACAGCTGTAAGTGGTGAATAATTAAGAAGTTAAGAGAAAATATTTGTTTTGTTTGAAACTATTTCAATCATAGGTCACCTAGTGAGGTTTTGTAAAGGCTGCTAAAATAGAGGCCAATCCTAAAGAATGTCTGTGTTCTTTATGTTACACTTACCTGTTAGCCTCTTCCTGAGCCTATGCGGTGTTGTGGAGACAAACTGGACCTTCTTGCTCTGCTTTCAGAACCACAACGCAGAGCCGATTATGAGAGCAAAAAAAATCTCAGAGCAATTTTAAAATGACTTTTGTTGCTTTTGGGTGTCCTACCTTCTGTGGGGTCCTACTTTCAGTTTTCTTCTCTAAACAGAAAGAAAACAAATGTCTTAAAATAAAAACATCCAATAAAAAGACTTATTGTGAACATTCAAGCGTCTCAAACTCACGCCGGCCTGTTCGTTTGGGGGTGCAGGGTTCGGCCGCTTGGAAGCTTACAGTTTTCCCAGGGGTCCGAGCAAGCTCGCTCGCTGCGTCAACAAACAGGACAAATAAGCGTCCAGGGGGAAATTAATCCAGCTGAAGAACAACACAGCTGTAGAAACGGCAGCAGCTCTCACCTGTGTTGGCCATGCTGTTGCCACGCTTGACCTTCTGGAAGGTGAAAATGGAGGAACCCGCCAGTCTGGACAAACCATCCTCATCGTCTGCAAAGCCAAGAAAATAACTGCAGTGCAGCATCTTTTCTCTTCTACTGATCATTAAGGATAATCCAGAAAGTACTAAAAACTTTAATCAAACAAATCTAATCCAGTATTTTAAACTTTTCACCATCAAATACATTCAAGATTATATAAATGCATAACAGTTATCTATTTCTTAATTTATTTTGATGATTATGGCTACCAGCTAAGGAAAGACCCACGAACTAAAAAATAAGAAACATTTTAAAGGGAAAAAATGTCAAGTTCCTGCAATGATTACCTTCAGCATTATCCGTTCCTAAAGACTGGATGTAATCCTGCTGATCAAAGACTCCGTTTTCCTCCTGATCTCCATCTCCTCTGCATCCTTTTTGTCCTGGTGGGCTCTTAAACTTCACCATCCTCTGCACTGCGCCGGCGCTGCCCTGCACGCCTTGTTAAAGCATGACAAAAACAAAATCAGAGGCAGAACGTCTTAGAAGAAACAATGGGTGTTTATACTTCTTATACATAGTTCATACATTCTAAATAGAATCAGACACTGTGCCATTTCAGAATCCTTATTCATTTCAGTCTAAGGTGTGTTAGGTTCATTTTTTTGGATCAACCAAGTATGTCTTAGTTTCAAGCTGGTAGCTCTTCTTTGGAGTTGAATCTGGGGTCTTTTGTATTTTATTATTCCATATAACTTAATTTAAATCACCAGTACCTAGGGTTGTCACGATACTAAACATTTCAACTCGATACCGATACTAAGGAAAATATTCGATACTCGATAACATTTTCAATACCACAAGGATAAAAACAAAGACTCCAAAATTCTACAGAAATATTTTCATTAATAAATAAAATACAATAAATAAATACAATAAAGGTTGTATGCTGTGCACAATATTAAGCAAGCTTGATAAAAAACTTATAAAATTAAAATTAAGTGTTCCTTCCTTTGCACACATAACAATGACAAACCAGTTAAGAAACAAAAATAATTCTCAGAAGCTGCACCTCTTACAAAAAAAGTCTGAAACTGAAAAGTGCACAGAATTATTCAATCACACAGTGTTCTGAAAGTGCATTGTCCTCTATTCTGCACTTTAGATGAATGACTGCTTAGGTGCCACTGGTGGTAGCACTGTATCGATACTTTTGAAAATAAGTATTGTATCCGGATACAACATTTCAGTATTGAAAGCTTTTGGATCTCCCAAGTGACATGATGCATATGGGATGGTGCTAGGCGGGCGGGCGGGCAGGCAGGCAGGCATCAATCTATCTATACATGCATACATCTATCATGCTTATTTGCAGTTTCTTTCTAACCTAAATGACATGCTGCTGTCATTTTTGCACATCTCTGGTGTTGCTATTTTTCTCCACATATCCATTGCCGTAAAAATGTCCACAGCTGTATACTATTTATTCTCCAGATGCACAGTATTTATATTCTAAAAACACTGTACAGTACAGTATCCCATTTGTTTATTTTCTTAACACTTCATAGGGCAAGTTACTATTTTTGATTACTTGCCTTACTAAAGGAGTTCCCCCATCCCTAAGCAAGGTCTAGAAGCAATAGATCTATATCCAACCACTTAGCAAAGATGCTGCTACCTAGCTGTACATTTTATTTTGGCATTTGGCCAATTAGATGAGCCCTTGAATGATATATTACCAACTGGAAATTAAGTTTAAAAGCAAAAGTTAACAATTCAAGAGAAAAAAAGATAAAAAACTAATTGAAAAGTTAAAAAGTAGAGTTAAAAAGTTAATAAGCCAAGTTAACAATTATATTTAGGTATATAAACTAAAAAATTCAAGTGCCAGTATCCGCATCAATGTATTCCTTTCACTCTTAGTTGTTTTTGATGAATTTCTTATAGAAGAACTTTTGTTATTTTCATTATATATTAGGGTAGGTTGGCGTTTCCTGTTATTACATTGACATTCATTTTTGCCATCAAAATATCCATGTTTTTTAATGTAAAAAGATAATAAGGTCTGATCTTGGATTCCATTAACACTATTGGCTGAAATTTTTTGATTTTCAAAGGTATTTCACTGAGTTCCCTATAAAGGCTTAACCCTGTCACTTATTCTGTTATTTTTTAAATACATTTTATAAGGTCCACTTTTGCTATAATCTTTTGCTGCTGCTGTAAAACTACAATTTCCCCCCATTGTGGGACAATAAATGGATTCTTTTATTCCATTTCCATTCTATTCTAATCTGTGGTGAACATCAGTGTGAAATTGGATGCCTTTTGTTTCAGATTAGAAATTTGTAAAATTATATTTTCCTGATTACATACTCATTATTAAACTTCGGGCTCAAATTAAAATTAAAAAGCCTGAAATATATACTTTTTCACAAGGATAATGAGACAGGAAAAGTAGAGCTGCTCACCCTCCTGTTTTTCCACGATATGCTCCAGAACATCTCCATCCCCGACGAATTTCACTTCCAGCACACTCATCCCTTAGGATGGAAACAATGGTAAATGGTAAATGGCATGTACTTATATAGCGCCTTTATTCAAGTTAGGAGACTTGACCAAAGCGCTTTACACTACATTCATTCACCCATTCACACACACACTCACACACTGATGGTGGCAAGCTACATTGTAGCCACAGCTGCCCTGGGGCTCACTGACAGAAGCGAGGCTGCCGTACACTGGCGCCACCGGGCCCTCTGACCACCATCAGTAGACAATGCGGGTGAAGTGTCTTGCCCAAGGACACAACGACAATGAAAGTCGGAGTCGGGGCTTGAACCGTCAACCCTTCGATTACAGGGCAAACTCCTACATCCAACGCCACTGTCGCCCCAACAACAACAATATTATAAAGAGCAGGTCGGTGAGGTCTGCTTAGCTGCTGATATAAGGTTTCTACTATCTCACTAATAAAAGAGGACAGAGTAGTTCTGGTTATTGCAGCTGCGTCATGGACAGCAACACCACCTAAAGATGAGACGTAGAAACAAACACAACTTACTTATGAATAAAAAGACGCGAACAGGTTTGAACTAAAGAAAAAAAGGGAACAGAAAACTTAAAAACATGTTGTGCTACGATGTGACAAGTTTCCGCGCCATCCTGAAGATTTTAAACCACGTGACGAGTGAAAGGTCAGGAAGTGACCAATCAAAACGCTGGATTTGCTTAAAACTACATTTCCCAGGTTGCACTTCTAACCTGACTTTTTATATTCCCCCGAACATCTATCTCAAAAGGCGGAAGAGGATTAGGGCCACTAAAAAAATAAAATTTAACTGATTTTTTTTTAATTTTATTTCAGTTTAATATGGAAAAAATTTCAGAATTCTGACTTTAATCTCAGAATTCTGAATTTAATCTCAGATTTCTGACCGAATTTTGACAGATAAACATGTTAGAATCAAGCCGTAGCCATGTCTGTTTAAGAGACTAAACTAGCTCTCTTGTTTTAATCACCTTCTCCTCTTCCATTAATGAAATAGCATCACCGGGGACCCCTCGGGCATGTAAAAAGTCATCATTTTTCACCAATGTGTTACTTGCCCGCCCAAACAACTCACATCTTTCTCAGTGAAGCTGAGTGCTCCCACATCTCTTCTTCATGGTGACCATCTACATTAAGATCCAAAATTCTGAGAAGTCAGAACTCTAAGATTAAAGTCAGAATTCTGAGATTAAAATCAGAATTCTTAGAAAAAAGTCAGAATTCTGACTTTTTCCCAATATTAATCTTATTATAAGATTAATATTTAAAAATCAGTTAACTCTTTTATTTTTTCAGTGGCCCTAATCCTCTTCCGTATTATAAAATGTAATAATAAGCACAGTTTTTATTGTTTTTACTAAAAATATGCTCACCAAAAGAAAAATATTTATATATTTTTATTTACTATTAACCACCTCACTCATCATCCAAGCAGACATCATTTATCAACTAAAGGATATCTATCCATATAAAGAAAGGTTAAACTCAAATATTGTCCCTGACTCCTCAGGACCTTTAACTCCTGATGCCAACAAACAGCATCATAACTGCAGAACAAATAGACCACTGAAAAAAGCTTTCTGCATCAAGCTGTTAAACTCCTGAGCCACTGTTAAGAAATGCACTGTATATTATTGCAGCTATTTTATTCTTTGCATGTATATTTTTTGAAAGAGAACATTCATTGACATTGCTCATATTTGCAGGAAAAAAAATGCAGGATCATAACTGAGGCGAACTTCCATCCTCTGTGCCCTGCTGAGCCAATCCCAGCTACTTGCCCAACACACTCACTTAACAAATCTACTGGCTAAAAAAAAATCTGTTACTTTTCATTATAAAAAAAATATATAAAAAAATATCTAGCCTCCAAAACCCACTTATTCCATCCCTCCCGCATGCCTATATCCAGGCACCCACACCAAACTCCTTCCTCTACATCCAGCCCCATAACTTAACCTCCTGCACATTTGTCATTTGTCAACATAAATTGTAAACATTAGGAACATATTTCACCTCATGTTTTATTTTTTTTTAATATTTTTAGATGATCTATTAAACAATCAGATACAGTGTCTTGTATGCTATACATTTATTTTTTACAATAATGTGCAATTTTAAATTAATACATTGTGTTTAAATTTTGAGATGCACACACAAATTCTTTTTTTAATAAATCACATATGCCTAAAGTGTCAAATTCTATGCAGTCACTAAAACTCTAATAATTATCTTTACTTACAGAGTTTAATATCAAAGAATTCCAACTGAACCACATCAAATTAGCTAATTTGAACATTCAGAAGTTCCTTGTGTTAAGAGTCACATAGTTTCTTTGTAGAATAACACTGATACAAAAATAAACAGTAGAATCACAGAAAATGTTAATTACCAATTTATTTAGTTAGAAGTTAAAATCAATTTGTCTTCACCCCCAGTAATTCTGTCACCTTTTTAGAGTCAGCATGCAGTGAACAGGTCTACTACTTCTATACCCAAAATTAGTTCACAAGTTCTTCTTTTAGCACATATCTATATACTAAGAACAATACGATATGTTTTCTCTCTTCATATCAAATCAACTGAAGCTGCTTTAAATGCGCAGCTGGATAGATGTTCACCAGCCACGGGTTGGCGTCCACTTCCCCAGCAGGCAACCCTCAGAGTGCACGTGGTACACAGGGTGCATCATGGCTGTCGCACATGACTGTAAAGAATGGGGGGGAAGATGGTTAATAGAAAGACACTTCAAAGCCAAATGCTTTGAGAAACAATTTTACATGTTTATTTTAAATGGGGAAATGCATATTCAACGGCATAATAATATGAATATGCTAGAATTGGTAAAATGGCCTCTTTATTTCTGTGCTCCCCAACAGGAAGGAGAGAAAACAGCAAACAATAAACCATTCAAGAATTTTTAACAAAAAATAATGAATTCCCAAGAGGGGAAAAATAATAATGGTTGAGATTAAAAAAATGTCTAAACATCACACAGATTAAAATAGCCCTGACTCTGAAAAAAACTAATACAAAAGCTATGTTTCCATTTTTTTTAAACTTTGGGAGAGCGGAATACTTCCAGTCAGGAATCCCACTTATCTTATCTCATTAGAAACAAAACCTTTTGTGTAACGAAAAAGGAAACTACATCTAATAAACAACTATGGTATAAATATGTGAGTCTGAGCTCTGACATGCAGAGCATCTTAATAGTCTATATCCTGCCATTTTAATAAACTGAGTGCATTCATCCTTTGGTTATCTTATTTAAGTTGGGCTTTTGTTCCCCACAACCAGCTGCAATGAAACAGGCTTGTTTTTATGTATACTTGTATAAAACATCTGTATAGAATTTATAAATAATGCACGAAGAGTGCATTTTTAATTTTTTTTATATATATAATTTTGCTCTAACCCACGTACTTTATTATTTTACCTTCTCATATCTTGTTTTTTTTTCAAATGGAAAGAACTCAGTTGGCCTAATTCTGTGGTGTCCAACCTTTTTGACACATAGACCAAGATTGTTGAGTCAGGAGTACTTTTGGGCAAAGCGGCTACAAAAAAGTACATTATTATGAGAACTTTTTATCACCTGCTCCATTATAAACATGTGTGCAATACTTTGATTATTGGTATGTTTTATGTTGAACAGGAATGTGTATTTTTTTGCAATGTTTGCATATTATTTCAAGCTGGACTATTTTTGTGTATTCTTTTAAAAGACAAGTATTTGCATTTTAACCAACCATTTCAGTGCAATAAAGGGCTTTTTTTTGTTGTTAAAATCACTGGGAGAATAATTGGTTGTAAAAAAGAATTAATAAAAAAAAAGTCTAATGTGTTGTACCTAACATTTCAATTTGTCTGCAATAACTTTATTCTAATTGTAAACAAACTTTCCATTTCCATCAATGGCAACCTCCTGGCCTCATTCAACAAAATAGTTTTTCAGCCACATAATATGATTTTGATACAATCATAAACAAAAAGTCTTGAAAGTTAATAAATAAAAACTATTTACATGATATGCATTCCCCCCCCCCCAAAGATGAAATACATTTTGTAGCTGTAAAAATAAAAAACAATGTTTAGCAAGAAAAATGGCTTATATTTAGATAAGCCGTGCTCCATTCTAAGGATGTACGGGATAATGATAGAGTCATTGTGTAGAAACTCAAGAGGTCATTTCTATCAACAGAGTCAAAAACAAAGCAACAGTACTGACGTGGTAAGGGATCAAGGTGAGCAGAGAGCCAATGGGGTATTTGCTGTAGTCCAGTGGACCTGAGATGGGCTCCACTCTCCCGTGCTCTTGAGTCATAGACAACAACCTAGAGAAAACACCTCTGAGTTTATTCAGCCCCACTTAGATTCACTTTGGAGATCAGAGAATAAGAGAGAAGAGGTTTTACTTAAGGTTTGGATGCCCTTCGATCACAGCATATCCAGTGGGAAGTTTTCCAGCTCCGTCCAAACTGAAAAGAACAATGTCAGAAAGATTACTGGACATGTTTCCACCAGAAAAGCTGCATGGTTTGCATATTTCTGTCTATACTGTTGATTTAAATAAATACAGCACCATTTATTAAAGCTACCTGATTCCAGCCCATCCACAGTCGATCAGGAGCTGGTTTCTGTGAGGACAATGTCCAATGACTCTCGTCAAAACCCTCACAGCCACATCATCCAGACTACAAGATCCAATAATGGACTGCATGGCATCTAAAATCAGACAAGAAAATCTTTTTTTATTTTCATCATTCTGAAACCAGCTACCATTAACCTACATGACAGCCCACCGTAGAAGACATAGTTTCCAGGATGCACCTCGCTAAGCTTTCCCATGTCTTTGACAGGATGACTACAGGAAGGGGTGGAGCCAATGCTGGACTTACAACTGATGCCAACAGCCTTCAATCTGCCAGGTGAAAACATAAGTTGATTTTTTTTTAAAGCAGGGTTGTTGTGCTGAGAATTATTATTCTATCAGATTTTTTTCTTTCTATTTAATATGCAGACACCTCTAATATTAATACATTTCCATCAGTTCATTCTAAGTGTCCTGAACTGGGGAGGAGAAGTTTTAATTTACTCAACAAAGTGATTCACAATTAAATTAATAAACATTTACTCTTTATGTTCTTTATAATTTTTGTTTTTCTTACACCAAGGAACAAAAACACAGATCACATTGACATTTTTGAATGTGTTTGAAGTGTTTTTGAATTGAACTGAATTTTCTTGCTATATGTAGTGAGGACCATGTATTGAATCTCATTGACTTCCATTGATTTTCATTCATTTATAATATTTTAGATGCCCTAACTATAAAAATAACCCAAAATCAAACCGTTACCCATTAGCACCTTAGTAACATCAACCTAAACGTAAAGGTACGCAGTCAGGTTATATGACATTTTTTAAATGTTTACACAAATAACTTTATCTGTTTGCATTCAAAGTTTTTCCTGAAAGATTACCACATCCTGCTGAATTATTTTATTTTTTTTTATTTTTGTGTTTTACACTTTGTTTTTTGCTCAGTTTTTTAGTCAGTTGTGTATATTTAAAATAGCAAATGCATCAGTAAACTGTGCATGCTAACAGAGGGTAAACAAGAAACTAGCCACTGCAGCTAAGCTAGGTAGC